>NW_025283475.1:0-1170 GCF_018294505.1 Triticum aestivum
CGAAATACATAAGTATAGGCTATTTTTAGAGTCCGTATGTGTGGGGAAACAAGAGATAGGGTTGATTTCGGACCCCTCCACCAAGGGCCACGAAATTCCCCCCTCTTCCTCCATATATACAGCCCTTAGGGCATCGTTTAGACTTTGGGTTTTGTTTAGATTAAAAGTTCGCCATAGCTGCAACTTCGCGTACTTCGTTTGTGTTCAACGACCAGACAAAGGCGTCACAGAACCCCACCTTGATCAATAAAGCTTTCATCTTATATTCGCAATATCCAGATTGCAATCTCAGTTTCTTGCTTGTTCTTCGTTTGCTCGCAGGAAACAGACCCTCGTGGTCAGGTTGATCGTGCTCCGGCGTGGTCAATAACCTCTCGGAGTTGGTTTAGCGATTGCTAAGGCGCGACGTCCTCGCACGTTCGTAGTCGGATCGTCAAAGTCGACTTCCACCAAAGCGAAATCCATCATCTCATCGAAAGTCGGGACACCTTTGCCTCTATCAAGTGGTATCAGATTTCCAGGTTGCTCGGTGAGATTTTACAGTTTTTCGTAGTTTAGATCGAGTCTGTTCTTCATACCTATAGTCCACGAAAAAGCCAAAAAAAAAATTAGGGTTAGTTCATCCCATCCGAACCAATCTGAGCCTTGCATAATCTTTTCTGTATTTGCTTTGTTGAATTTGCGGTTGCATCGTCGTGTTCAGTTGCTGGTCTTAGCGTCTAGTCTTTGGAGTTTCGAGTTCTGTTCACAAGTTGTCACGCCGTCGCCGCACCATCATCATCGCCCTGCCATCTACCACCACCGCTCCGAATCCGTATCCATATACCACCACCAATCCGTGTCCATATACCACCACCGATCCATATCCATATACTACCACCGCTGCCATATACCACCACCATATATCCACCACCAATCCGAGTTCCTTGCTTATTAGGTTTGTTTTCGGGATCCATCTAGTTTCCGATTCGTGTTTCCTTGCCGGAGTAGGTTTCGGAAAAAAAAAGAGTCGGGTAGCCACGCTCCGTTTAGGCCCAAAATTTTTCGAAAACGCATTTTTCGAAAAATTTTCTGGCTATCCTATTTTTAGGTGTTTCTGAGTGTTTTGAGACAGGTGCCATTATAGGAAGTTTTTTTTGACCCGTTTCCAGTTTTTGGGTCCGGGCAGTC
>NW_025283476.1:0-1170 GCF_018294505.1 Triticum aestivum
TAAGGGGGGAAGCTATATTTATGTTGTTCTCCCTACAAACAATGTGCACATGCACTTTTTATGGCCTAGCTAGATCTATGTATGTTCGTGGTGTTGCATATGTTTGTGGTGTTGCATATGTGTTTGTGTTTGGAGGTGTACCGGTATTTGAAATGCGATAGTTGCCAATATTTTGCCGGAATGTTGATTCATTTCCGTTTCGGCGAGAATTTTGGCATTAAGCATTCTTTTTGGTCCTATTTTTAGGGAAAGTCATGCCAAATTTTTTCTTGGTTCTAAAATATCGTTTTGCTCTACCCCGCAGGCGACCATGGTCCGCACGATGACTGAAGGCATCGTGAATAGGTTTTTGAGGTCCGCGAAGGCCGAGATGCTTCAAAAGAACGAGACGGAGATAAGATGTCCGTGTCGAAGATGCAAGCTGAATAGCCTTATTGCGGACCCGGATTCCGGGCAGGTGCGGGACCACCTGCTCTTGCGTGGTTTCATGGATGGCTATCGGTGGAAAGGTGATGATGATGACTACGAAGTCGTTCATGGGGGCCGGGCAAGAAATGAGGAAGGGCAGCAAGACAACCACCGCGGCTCGGGGGGGCGAGAAGACGAAGAATCCCCAGGAGATGATCACGACGGTGATGCTGTACACAGTCATCATGTAGAAGATGCAGGACATGATGATGATGTCGGCAGAGCAGACGACGTTGGACCATCGATGGGCTGGGTGCAGGACCCTCATATTCAAGAGCTGCTTCTCAAGCAGACGGATAACGCAAGAGCTGCCGCCCGAGAGAAAGCCAAGATGGATCAACTTGAGTTAGACGCAGTTACTCCGTTGTATGAAGGATGCAGGCCCGAGGATACCCGCCTGAAAGTAACGCTCATGGCTCTGGAGATGAAGGTAAAACACAAAATGACCGACGCATGCTTCGACGAGAACATGTCATTCTGGCACGAACGTCTTCCCAAGGGGAACAAGTGCCCGACCAGTTTGGAGGAGGCAAAGAAAATCGTGTGTCCTCTGGATTTACCGCACGTGAAATACCATGTGTGCATGAACAATTGCATCATTTATCGGGACGAGCACGCGGAGTCTACAATATGTCCGGTGTGCGGTGTCACTCGATACAAGAAGAGGAAGAAAGCTCCTCGAAAAGTGGTGTGGTACTTTCC
>NW_025283477.1:0-1170 GCF_018294505.1 Triticum aestivum
AAGCCAGCTTTGACTCTTGGCTAGGCTATCCTACGATACTTCAACTTGAAATGGTTTTGCGCACACGAGTCCACTACTCACCACTTCAATACACTACCGAGGATCCACCTCCGTCTTCCTACGGAAGAGCCATCCTCGGCACTCACACTTATCTTGAGGCTTTTAGTAGTTTCCATTTACTTGTCTATGAACTGTATCGGCAACCAAGTAGTCCTTTACCGCGGACGCGGCTATTCGAATAGATTATGATAACCCTGCAGGGGTGTACTTCTTCATACATGTTTCCACCACTTAGCGTCTGCACACGACATGTGCTCGGCAGACTTCAAGCGAAAGCCGACGTGGGTGTAGACCACGACCTACCTAAACACTTAAGCCTCTAGTCCAGGTTTATCGCCTATTCAGGTTCCATCCGCAGGGAGTCCGTCCGAGGTTTCCCATACGGCCCCGAACGATGTGAACAGGGTTTCCGAGATACCTAACGGGTATTCGGTACACCGTGCCACGTACCTACCGCATCACAGCCCACCCCTACGGTCAGCGCTGTCCACGGCCTCCAGTAGGCTACAAACACCAGAAACTACGTGCAACTCCTGGACAGAGGGCTAGGGTGAATAAGAAGTCGAGCGGGGTCATATTTCAGGGCCCAATGCATGGTAGTAGCTGTATCTTAAATCACATATACAGATCTCAGTGCTTAAGGTCGGCTTCAATGAAACAACCCACCATGTACTCCTACATGGCCTCTCATCGATACCTTACCAAATCGTGTTCACCACACCACTCTCATTACCGACATAATCATTTCACTCTAGCCCATCACCCAGATGAACCAGACCTGACACGACTCTAAGCATAGCAGGCATAGCAAGGTAGGAACAACACATACATATGGCTCAATCAACTCCTACACATGCTAGTGGGTTTCATCTAGTTACTGTGGCAATGACAGGTCATGCAGAGGAAATGGGTTCAACTACCGTAGCACACAGCAGTTTGAAACGCGTTGTCTTAATGCAGTAAAAGAGAGCAGGAGCGAGAACATGGGATTGTATCGATATGATCAAATGGTTGGTTGCTTGCCTGATGGTTCGATGCACGGATATGATTCTTCGTTAGGGTAATCACGGTACTCCTCGGGGGCAGAACCTGTCGCAAAGGACATCGATA
>NW_025283478.1:0-1170 GCF_018294505.1 Triticum aestivum
GTTGACGAGAAACGACATTTAATCCACCTACATCTCTAATAGGTAAAGATGGGTCCTAATCCCACCCGAGAATGTGTAGATTGAGTACGTTGTCCATGCTCTACCCCATTCCGAGACAAAATTTCGGCAGCACCTCCCCGCTGTTCTCCAAATACACGTCTCGGCAAAATGCCGAGAGAATGTGCATCCGGAGAACAACAGGGAGGCGCCGCCGAAATCCTGTCTCGGAACGGGGTAGAGCATGAACAACGTACCCAATCTACACATCCTCGGGCTGTCCGTGGAAAGCGCTGGACAATCCGAAAGAGCTGCGGTGATAAATATGCAATTGAATGCATATTTATCGATGCAACCCTTTCGGACGGGAGACCTAGGTTACGCGACTTGATGTGAAAATTTAATCTAGTGACATGATTAAAAGAACGTATGAGGTGGTGGATTTGTAGCTCACCCTCGGATGTAGATGATGTAGTCGATCAGCGAAGGGACAATCAAAGACCAAGAGCTCCAATGTCAATGATCACTCCACCGGAGGCAACACCAGAAATTCTCTAAATTCCACCAAATGAAAAAAATTAGGTCATCACATCACATATAAAGCATCATCACACATCACATCATATCACAAACTTGTTTTAGCAAGACCAACTTGATGAAGTAACCACTCATCATATCCAAATTTTAACTTTCGTCTCTCTATCTTCACAAAAAAATTACTCTTCCCTCTCATCTCATCTTCACAATACATATATCTATAATATTAAGTATGTATCTAAAAATATAGTAAAACTACACAAATATCCATTCATCTCATCTATCTATCTCACATTGTGCACTTAATTTTTTTCACATTTATACTCTCTTTCATTTCATTCATCTATCTAACATCCATCTATCTAATCATCTATTACTATACATATATATGCATTCATCTACAACATTACTACACAAAAAGGTAAAAAAAATCTTACCTACGGATGAGGGGGCGACCACCGGAGCAGGGGACGACCACCGGAGCAGGGGGCGGCCGGTCGGGGCAGGGGACGACCATCGGAGCGGCAGGGGGCGGTCGTCGGAGGGGCCGACCGGTCGGACCAGCAGGGGGCCGGCCAGGCTAGGCCGTGGGCCGGCCGGGGCGGCGTCCACGCAGGGAGGAGGAAGGGGCGGGGC
>NW_025283479.1:0-1170 GCF_018294505.1 Triticum aestivum
TATACAGTTCATAGACAAGTAAATGGAAACTACTAAAAGCCTCAAGATAAGTGTGAGTGCCGAGGATGGCTCTTCCGTAGGAAGACGGAGGCGGATCCTCGGTAGTGTATTGAATTGGTGAGTAGTGGACTCGTGTGCGCAAAATCATTTCAGTTGGAGTATCGTAGGATAGCCTAGCCAAGAGTCAAAGCTGGCTTGCTGCAATAACTCCACCAACCCTTCTTGATACTATGCATGTATGTAGGATCTGATGTAAGTCTTGCTGAGTACCTTTGTACTCATGTTGCTATAATCTACATTTTTACAGAAGACGCTGCAACCCCTTCTGATGGGTTCTATGTAGACGTTGACATCAACGAGTAGGCTAAAGACCCAGGTGGTGACCCTGAACTTGTGAAGGACCTTGTAGTATAGCTAGGCTTCCCAAGCCTCTTTTATTTTACTAGTTGTCTGTACTCAGACAAGCTACTTCCGCTGCTGGTTTGTATGACTGTATGACTTGTATGTTGGGTCGTGAGACCCGTACCTTTGTGTATGTTATGTATGGCTCACTGAGTCTTAAATAAAGTACTTGTGTCATAGAGTCATGTTGTGATGCTTCGTTGTATTTGCACATATCGAGCATATTGTGTGTATGATTGAAATGCTTGGTATGTGTGGGATCTGACTATCTAGTTGTTTATCTTTAGTAGCCTCTCTTACCGGGAAATGTCTCCTAGTGTTACCGCTGAGCCATGGTAGCTTGCTACTGCTCTAGGACACTTAGGCTGGCCGGCATGTGTCCTTCTTCGTTCCTGTGTCTGTCCCTTCGGGGAAATGTCACGCTTTGAGTACCGGAGTCCTGTTAGCCCGCTACAGCCCGGTTTACCGGAGTCCTGCTAGCCCAGTGCTACAGCCCGGACCCACTTGCTGATGACCGACACGTTCGAAGCTGGGTCATGGATGCCTGTCCCTGTAAGTCTGTGCCACTTTGGGTTTACGACTAGTCATGTCAGCCCGGGCTCTTTATCATATGGATGCTAGCGACACTATCATATACGTGAGCCAAAAGACGCAAACGGTCCCGGGAAAAGGTAAGACGACACCCGTGGGGATACCGTGCGTGAGGCCGCAAAGTGATATGAGGTGTTACCAGCTAGATCGATGTGACATCGAGTCGGGGTCCTGACA
>NW_025283480.1:0-1170 GCF_018294505.1 Triticum aestivum
CCTCCCCACCGCTCCACGGGCCTCCGGAAGCCCTGCATCGCCGCCACGTAGCCGTTCCCCTCTTCGGGCTCCGACCATCATCGCCGTCGAATTCGCCGTCTCCAGCGCGTCTCCGAGCCCGCTTCGACGCCCACTGCAACCGCGGAGAGCCCCCGAGTCGTTTCCCCCTTCTCCCCTGGTCTCTTTCGACCTCTAGGCCTTAGTCCCACCTTGGCCGAGAGCTCCACGCCGCCGGCGATGTTGCCGTCATGGCCACGGTCACCGTAGCGCCCAACCGAGCACACTATCGTGCTCCACGCCTCACTAGGAGCACGCAGCACGCACCAACGCCTCCCCAAACACCCTGCAAGGCCGACTTCGACCGCACCCGAACTCCGGCCGCCGCTCACGAGCTCGCCGTCGACGGTACCGGCCACCCCAGGCTCGGCCACCACCACCGTTCGACGCGCGGGAGCAAGAGCTCTCCAACGAGCCCAAGAACGGCCTCGCCCGTGCCCTGTAGCGCGATCCCGCATCGCGCTGCCGTCTCGGGCCTCGCCGGCGTCACGTCGCCGGTGGGTTTGACCCACTTTGACCACGGCAGGACCCCCCTGAGTCCCTGACAGGTGGGCCCAGCCCTGTAGCTAATTAGGATTAGCTCTAACCACTGTTAGTTAACCCCCTGACACTGACCAGTGGGCCCCAGCGCCACTAATCCCTAATTAGGATTAATTTAACCCTGTTAAACCCCCCCTCTCACTGACGTGTGGCCCCCACACGTCAGGTTTGACCCCAGCCAGCCGCAGTTGACTACTGACGTCATGCTGACGTCATGCTGGCGCAATAATTATAATTTCTGGATTTAATTTAAATCAGGAAATTCCAGAATATTATTTAAACTTCAAAAATTCATAACTTTTATTCTGTAACTCCAAATTGGACAAATTATATATGAAAAATGATCAGAAAAATCCAATCTATCCATCTGTACTATTTTCATGCATGATCAAACAAGTTAAATTGATGTTTCAAGCAGAACAAGGAAAAGCACTTTAAGAGGCCATGTTTGAGTTTGAAATTTGAATCTATGATTCAAATTTGTTCAAACCCTTCTGGTTTTAGTTGCATTAGCCCAACACACTCATATTGCTATGTTTCATGCATGCATCATATTGTTGCACATTGTTTGGT
>NW_025283481.1:0-1170 GCF_018294505.1 Triticum aestivum
TTTTCACCTCATTTCCACCATAGATTCATTCAAATTAAGTGGTTAAGTTACCTTGTTTTGCTAGGTAAGTAAGGGGGGAAGCTATATTTATGTTGTTCTCCCTACAAACAATGTGCACATGCACTTTTTATGGCCTAGCTAGATCTATGTATGTTCGTGGTGTTGCATATGTTTGTGGTGTTGCATATGTGTTTGTGTTTGGAGGTGTACCGGTATTTGAAATGCGATAGTTGCCAATATTTTGCCGGAATGTTGATTCATTTCCGTTTCGGCGAGAATTTTGGCATTAAGCATTCTTTTTGGTCCTATTTTTAGGGAAAGTCATGCCAAATTTTTTCTTGGTTCTAAAATATCGTTTTGCTCTACCCCGCAGGCGACCATGGTCCGCACGATGACCGAAGGCATCGTGAATAGGTTTTTGAGGTCCGCGAAGGCCGAGATGCTTCAAAAGAACGAGACGGAGATAAGATGTCCGTGTCGAAGATGCAAGCTGAATAGCCTTATTGCAGACCCAGATTCCGGGCAGGTGCGGGACCACCTGCTCTTGCGTGGTTTCATGGATGGCTATCGGTGGCAAGGTGATGATGATGACTACGAAGTCGTTCATGGGGGCCGGGCAAGAAATGAGGAAGGGCAGCAAGACAACCACCGCGGCTCGGGGGGGGGGGGGCGAGAAGACAAAGAATCCCCAGGAGATGATCACGACGGTGATACTGTACACAGTCATCATGTAGAAGATGCAGGACATGATGATGATGCCGGCGGAGCAGACGACATTGGACCATCGATGGGCTGGGTGCAGGACCCTCATATTCAAGAGCTGCTTCTCAAGCAGACGGATAACGCAAGAGCTGCCGCCCGAGAGAAAGCCAAGATGGATCAACTTGAGTTAGACGCGGTTACTCCGTTGTATGAAGGATGCAGGCCCGAGGATACCCGCCTGAAAGTAACGCTCATGGCTCTGGAGATGAAGGTAAAACACAAAATGACCGACGCATGCTTCGACGAGAACATGTCATTCTGGCACGAACGTCTTCCCAAGGGGAACAAGTGCCCGACCAGTTTGGAGGAGGCAAAGAAAATCGTGTGTCCTCTGGATTTACCGCACGTGAAATACCATGTGTGCATGAACAATTGCATCATTTATCGGGACGAGCACGCGGAGTCTAC
>NW_025283482.1:0-1170 GCF_018294505.1 Triticum aestivum
GCACTCGAAGCCGCACCATCAAGTACTTCAAGGTCCAATGGAGCAACCACACTGAAGCAGAAGCAACTTGGGAGCGTGAAGACTACCTTAGATCCGAATTTCCGTATCTCTTTTAAGCCTAGTTTAGGAATCTCGGGGACGAGATTCTTGTAAGGGGGGTAGGTCTGTCACACCGTGCATTTTGTAACATTTCATTTTCATTATTAAAGCATGAAAATTTGGACCAACAAAAACTTTTTGCATTTTTTTTGGCTTTTATTTGGAGTTGGTTTTCTCTCTGTGTTTCTTTCAAGTGCTTCTTGAAGTCAACTACTCTGCCCTCTATATTCCACCTCCTTACCCCAAGCTCCTGACCAATGACCATGCCATGTGAATAGTGCTATATGGAGTTTTCTTACAAAAATAATTTGGCCAGAAAGTATTTTCTAAAATTAGTTTTCCAAAAACCCCTGAATTGAGGTTTGCACTACAAGTACTTGATTAAGGGCAGTAAAAATCTTTCCAAAAATATATTAGACTCCTATTAGATATAGGATGCCCAGGAACCACAAAAATATATTTTTAAAAGTTATTGTTCTATTTTATTTAAAGGCTTTTTCTTAAGGCCAGAAATGGTCTTTAATAGGAAAAAAATTACTTTACTGTTTCAAAAATATTTGACAAAATTTAGGGAAACTCATAGGACATATATTGTCCATATATAAGAGTCTCAACACCTGGTCATGTTCAAAATATTGGTCAAATCCCTCTAAAACCCTTTCTGGATATTTCAAGCTTTTGAAATATTTACAAAGGAAATATTCTCCAAAAATTCCAGGAAAATTCCATCATGTCACATATGACATATTAGATGATCTTGCCAAGTCTCATGACTTGGAGAACAAGATAACACCATCAAAACCCCTCAAAACTATCTCTGTCCATTCTGAAGTTTGATCAACTTTACATTGCCAAGTATGTCCAAATGTGCTCAAACTTGGTGGACATGCTTCATTGGTCTAATGATGCATCTGGACCAAATGGCACAGGTTGGAGAATAGGAAGTCTTGGTCAAAGTGCCTCAAAACCCTCTCTGACCAGAATCAAGTTTGAACTACTTTGCACTACCAACTTTTTCTCCAGGACCCCAACTTTGGTGAGCCTGATCATGTGACCAAATAAGGCTACCAC
>NW_025283483.1:0-1170 GCF_018294505.1 Triticum aestivum
GAGGTGAAACAACGTACACGAGTCCACTAATCACCACACAATACACTACTATGGATTCATCCCCGTCTCCCTACGAGAAGGCCATCCATAGCACTCACACTTGTCTTGAGCATTTTATAGTATCCACTTCAAGTTGTCTATGTACCATGTAAGCATCCAAGAAGTCCATAACCGCGGACTCGGCTATTCGAATAGATCATGTTAACCCTGCAGGGGTGTACTTCTTCACACACGCTCTCGCCACTTACCGCCATGTACACGTCATGTATCTCGGCAACCTTCAAGCGGAAGCCTGGCGAGGGTGTCGGCCACGACCTGACTAACCACACAAGACTCTAGTCCAGGTTTATCGCCTATTCGGGTTCCATCCGCAAGGAGATCCGGCCGGGGTGTCGCTTACGGCCCCAAACGATGTGTACAGGGTTCCCGAGCCCACCAACCGGGTGCCACTCGGTACACCGGGCCACGTGTGCCTAGTCTGTCCCAAGCCCACCGTGCCGGGTGCCACTTGGTAGAAGAATAGCACTACCTACAAACACCAGAAACTAGTTGCGACTCCTGGACAGAGATCAAGTTGGTTAATAAGCCGAGAGAGTCAATTAAGGATCCCAATGTGTGGTAGTATCGAGTCATTGGACAACATACATAGAACTCAGTGCTTAAGGACGGTTCCAGCGAGACAACCCACCATGTACTCCTACATGGCATCTCACCGCTACCTTTACCAAATCGTGTTCACACACTTCACTCTCAGCATCAGAACATATCGTGACACTCCAATTCATTCCCAATGAACCAGACCTGACACACTCTAAGCAATAGCAGGCATAGCATGGTAGGAACACATCAGTGGCTTCAATCAACTCCTACACATGCTAGTGGGTTTCAACTATTTACTGTGGCAATGACAGGTCATGCAGAGGAATGGGTTCAACTACCGCAACACAAAGTAGCAGATGAATCGTTGTTGTCCTAATGCAATAACTGAGAGCAGGAGCGAGAGAGTAGGGTTTTATCGAAATGAACAAGGGGGTTTGCTTGCCTGGTAAATCAACAAGGGAGGCACTGCTTCACAGACAGGTACTCTGGAACGTCTCCGGAGCAGGACCTATCGAGAAGGAACGGTGCCGGCAATCAATACACAATCATATGCAACAATATGATGCATGA
>NW_025283484.1:0-1170 GCF_018294505.1 Triticum aestivum
AAAGGTTCCAAGTTGACATGGTATCATGATTTCATCCACATAGCATGTGCGAGAACGTAGAGAGGGTTACGACAAAAACTGGATGCACTTCGTGTACAAAACGGACAATCTCTTTCGAAGTATCAGGGTTTCATACTGTTACAAAGGGATTTCATTTTCTTGAACTTATTTGAACTCCATAGTTATTCTGTGTTCAAAATGCACCATTCAAAGCCACATCATCAATTTACAACTCTTTGTGACTACATTTGTTATTTTTCATGCATTTACTGATTATTTCTAGCTATAAGACTATGAAATTGAAAAGCATTTAAAATGAACTCTGAAAAGGTTCCAAGTTGACATGGTATCATGATTTCATCCACATAGCATGTGCGACAACGTAGAGGGGGTTACGGCAAAAACTGGATGCACTTCGTGTACAAAACGGACAATCTCTTTCGAAGTATCAGGGTTTCATACGGAAACTCGTCTGCTACAAAGGGATTTAATTTTTTTGAACTTATTTGAACTCCATAGTTTTTCTGTGTTCAAAATGAACCATTGAAAGACACATCATCAATTTACAACCCTTTCTGACTACATTTGTTATTTTTCATGCATTTAGTGATTATTTTGAGCTATGAGACCATGAAATTGAAATGCATTTGAAATGAACTCTGAAAAGGTTCCAAGTTGGCATGGTATCATCATTTCACCCACATAGCATGTGCGAGAAAGTAAGAGGGTTACGGCAAAAACTGGATGCACTTCGTGTACAAAACAGACAATCTCTTTCGAAGTATCAGGGTTTCATACGGAAACTCGTCATTTACAAAGGGATTTCATTTTTTTGAACTTATTTGAACTCCATTGTTATTGTGTGTTGAAAATGCACCATTCAAAGCCACATCATCAATTTACAACCCTTTCTGACTTCATTTGTTATTTTTCATGCATTTACTGATTATTTTGAGCTATAAGACAATGAAATTGAAAAGCATTTAAAATGAACTCTGAAAAGGTTCCAAGTTTGCATGGTATCATCATTTCACCCACGTAGCATGTGCGAGAACGTAGAGAGGGTTACGGCAAAAACTGGATGCACTTCGTGTACAAAACGGACAATCTCTTTCGAAGGATCAGGGTTTCATACGAAAACTCGTCTGTTACAAAGGGATTTCATTTTTT
>NW_025283485.1:0-1170 GCF_018294505.1 Triticum aestivum
TACACACAATATGCTCGATATGTGCAAATACAACGAAGCATCACAACATGACTCTATGACACAAGTACTTTATTTAAGGCTCAGTGAGCCATACATAACATACACAAAGGTACGGGTCTCATGACCCCACATACAAGTCATACAGTCATACAAACCAGCAGCGGAAATAACTTGTCTGAGTACAGACAACTAGTAAAATAAAAGAGGCTTGGAAAGCCTAGCTATACTACGTGGTCCTCCACAAGCTCAGGGTCACCACCTGGGTCTTTAGCCTACTCGTTGATGTCAACGTCTACATAGAACCCATCAGAAGGGGTTGCAGCGTCTTCTGTAAAAATGTAGATTATAGCAACATGAGTACAAAGGTACTCAGCAAGACTTACATCAGAACCTACATACATGCATAGTGTCAAGAAGGGTTGGTGGAGTTATTGCAGCAAGCCAGCTTTGACTCTTGGCTAGGCTATCCTACGATACTCCAACTTGAAATAGTTTTGCGCATACGAGTCCACTATTCACCACTTCAATACACTACCGAGGATCCACCTCCGTCTTCCTACGGAAGAGCCATCCTCGGCACTCACACTTATCTTGAGGCTTTTAATAGTATCCATTTACTTGTCTATGAACTGTATAGGCAACCAAGTAGTCCTTTACCGCGGACGCGGCTATTCGAATAGGTCATGTTAACCCTGCAGGGGTGTACTTCGTCATACATGTTTCCACCACTTAGCGTCTGCACACGACATGTGCTCGGCAGACTTCAAGCGAAAGCCGACGTGGGTGTAGACCACGACCTACCTAAACACTTAAGCCTCTAGTCCAGGTTTATCGCCTATTCAGGTTCCATCCGCAGGGAGTCCGGCCGAGGTTTCCCATACGGCCCCGAACGATGTGAACAGGGTTCCCGAGATACCTAACGGGTATTCGGTACACCCGGCCACGTACCTACCGCATCACAGCCCACCCCTACGGTCAGCGCTGTCCACGGCCTCCAGTAGGCTACAAACACCAGAAACTACTTGCAACTCCTGGACAGAGAGCTAGGGTGAATAAGAAGTCGAGCGGGGTCATATTTCAGGGCCCAATGTATGGTAGTAGCTGATTCTTAAATCACACATACAGATCTCAGTGCTTAAGGTCGGCTTCAATGAAACAACCCACCATGTA
>NW_025283486.1:0-1170 GCF_018294505.1 Triticum aestivum
TGGGCCACGAGGCCCAGCGGGGGGGGGGGGCTGTTCTGTTTTTATTTCTTTTGTTCTTTTCTTTTTATTTATTCTTTTATCTTTGTTTCTTATTGTTTTAGTTTTTTGTGAAATATATACTTGGCATCTAATTTGGTATTTCAATTTAGTCCACTACCACAAAAACTCTAGTCCCCAAATAATTTAGTTTGATAATTTATTTAATTAGTGAAGGCATTTAAATAATTAGTTTTGCTACTATTTAAATCATTATGGTGTAGTTAAGCATTTCATAAAAGTTTGGTTTCACCACCTCACTTACCTATGATTTATTCGACACATTTAGAACATTTTAGTTTTATTTTTGGAAAACTTTTGTTGTTTGCCTATATTTTAAATTTGAATTTGAATCGGTTTCGAACTAACTCGAGATTAGCAACTACAAACGAGGTGACGTGGCATCATTAGTAGGGGATTACTGTAGCTTGATTATCCGGGCGTCACAATTCTCCTCCACTACAAGAAATCTCGTCCCGAGATTTAAGAGGGGTGTAAGGGGGCAAAATTTTGATTACGAAACTAGCGGGTCTTCTCATCCTGGCTTGCTCTTCTCAAAGAGGCCGGTCCAATACATTGATGTCTTCATTTCTCTGCTTTAAGTCATCATGATGAAGTCGTCCTTTTCTCCGGGAACTCCAACGTACTTACGAATAGGTAAGGGGCAGCTCGGCTACGACAGAATGCTTATGAGGGAGACAATCTGGGGTTAACCCATGAATGAGCATAAGTGTATCTCCCGAGTTGAACCAATAAAATATGTTGAGAGTAAGGTATGAAGGTACAATAAGAGGTTCCAAGCGAATATATAGTTGCTCGAAGTCTGAACCGGAGTGAGAAAGGGGTTCAGAGCAACGAGAGTAAGTATTGCGTCTGCTACCAGAATAGATGATCTCATCGGTAGGTGGCTCATGAATTTCATATGATTCCACGCGCGAGGAATAACTTTGGAAACATGAGGGTGTACAGGAGAGTCAGGTTTCGATCCAGTGGACCTGTGGGTTATGGGCCCACCATGTGGGTTAGAAGTAGGAAGGGCGGAGACGTCTTGCGTGATCATGCAAGCTAGGCATGTCAGGGGGGTAGCCTGTCAATTATGTCGGCGACAACGTCGATACCAAGGGCGAGGGACGA
>NW_025283487.1:0-1170 GCF_018294505.1 Triticum aestivum
CAGATCTCACTCTCGTAAGTGACCGTGTAGGGATTGACAACCCCTTATCGCGTTGGTTGCGAGGATTTATTTGTTTGTGTAGGTGCGAGGGACTCGTGCGTGGCCTCCTACTGGATTGATACCTTGGTTCTCAAAAACTGAGGGAGATACTTACGCTGCTTTACTGCATCACCCTTTCCTCTTCAAGGGAAAACCAACGCAGTGCTCAAGAGGTAGCAACACTCTTTAAAGTTCTCTCTCGGTGCCGGTCTAGAAAGTTGACCGTCACCGAGAGAGGGGGTAGGCGAAGGTCAACAACTGCTTCTTCTCATGTTTTTTTACTTTACACTCTTTAAAGTTGAGTTTTGAAGAAATCTAACCCAAAAAGCATATATATATATATATATATATCTATGAGTGCATCAAAAGTCTTTTATCGAAAAAATTCATGGAATTTCCAAACTTTGGTCGTAAAAGCATATGAAATATGAGATACAAAAAAGATAGTGAAAAACGAAAACAAAAAGAGAAGGGGAAAAATTAGAGCAGTGGTTACCGAGGGTCGATTCTCAGCTCTCGGTAATGGCCACCTTTTCTGAGAGGCGCTCTCGGTAAAGCATCTAACCTAGATCTCTTTCCTTCTTGTGCATTCTCGATAATATGTATTATACTTTTTTTTGTTTTCTTCCATGCTTGGCAAACAACCTTAGCACATCATAATTACCGTCTTGTGTTTTCTTCTTCGGATGGGCCTCGTCCGGTTCTAGACCCCGACACCCCTCCGGTGGCCCCGACGGTCTAGGGTGTTGTTCGGCACCTAGTGGGGGTAGCCCACGGGGAATAACTGCTTCTTCGTGTTAGTGCATGTCATCGCGAGATGACAGACCAAGTCTAGGCCCGTTCTATCACGGGATCACCCACCGAAGAATCTGTCTCGGGGACGAACGCAGCCGGTCCTCGACGTTCCCACCCGTGTGTATGGTTTGTGAGGCACGTGCCACGTCAAGGACGTGCGTTGCTTATTCAAATAGCACACCACCCCTGCATGCATATGCATGGGCCACACGCATGTAGGGGTGCCCTCCCCCCCCCTCGGGCGGTCTCCATATCGAGCACCCATCCGGTGGCCCCGACGGTCTAGGGCATTATTCGGCACCGAGAGGGTGTATTCCATGCTGAATTACTGCTTCT
>NW_025283488.1:0-1170 GCF_018294505.1 Triticum aestivum
GACGGTAAGTGGTGAGAGCGTGTATGAAGAAGTACACCCCTGCAGGGTTAACATGATCTATTCGAATAGCCGCGTCCGCGGTAAAGGACTACTTGGTTGCCTATACAGTTCATAGACAAGTAAATGGAAACTACTAAAAGCCTCAAGATAAGTGTGAGTGCCGAGGATGGCTCTTCCGTAGGAAGACGGAGGTGGATCCTCGGTAGTGTATTGAAGTGGTGAGTAGTGGACTCGTGTGCGCAAAACCATTTCAAGTTGGAGTATCGTAGGATAGCCTAGCCAAGAGTCAAAGCTGGCTTGCTGCAATAACTCCACCAACCCTTCTTGATACTATGCATGTATGTAGGATCTGATGTAAGTCTTGCTGAGTACCTTTGTACTCATGTTGCTATAATCTACATTTTTACAGAAGACGCTGCAACCCCTTCTGATGGGTTCTATGTAGACGTTGACATCAACGAGTAGGCTAAAGACCCAGGTGGCGACCCTGAGCTTGTGAAGGACCACGTAGTATAGCTAGGCTTTCCAAGTCTCTTTTATTTTACTAGTTGTCTGTACTCAGACAAGTTACTTCCGCTACTGGTTTGTATGACTGTATGACTTGTATGTTGGGTCGTGAGACCCGTACCTTTGTGTATGATATGTATGGCTCCCTGAGCCTTAAATAAAGTACTTGTGTCGTAGAGTCATGTTGTGATGCTTCGTTGTATTTGCGCATATCGAGCATATTGTGTGTATGATTGAAATGCTTGGTATGTGTGGGATCTGACTATCTAGTTGTTTATCTTTAGTAGCCTCTCTTACCGGGAAATGTCTCCTAGTGTTACCGCTGAGCCATGGTAGCTTGCTACTGCTCTGGAACACTTAGGCTGGCCGGCATGTGTCCTTCTTCGTTCCTGTGTCTGGCCCTTCGGGGAAATGTCACGCTTTGAGTACCGGAGTCCTGTTAGCCCGCTACAGCCCGGTTTACCGGAGTCCTGCTAGCCCAGTGCTACAGCCCGGACCCACTTGCTGATGACCGACACGTTCGAAGCTGGGTCATGGATGCCTGTCCCTGTAAGTCTGTGCCACTTTGGGTTTACGACTAGTCATGTCAGCCCGGGCTCCTTATCATATGGATGCTAGCGACACTATCATATACGTGAGCCAAAAGGCGCAAACGGTCCCGGG
>NW_025283489.1:0-1170 GCF_018294505.1 Triticum aestivum
GGCGGCGGCGCCGTCCATGAGGGGGGCCACATCCCGGAGACGCGTGCCGCCTCTTCGGACATGCCACAACACCACCCCACATGTATGAGGGGCCGATGCGACGCTCCGGCGGCATTGCTACCCCCCCGGGCCCCGTCCCACCTAACCTTGGAGCGGTTGACCACTAGATTTAGCCCTTTGACTTTCCACGGACGGGCTTCGAACACTGGACCTCTCCACCTGGTTGTATCAGGTCAGCATAGAGGGACTCCTGGGAGCAACATCTGGGCCAAACCCACAGCTACATCCCCTCCGTGTAGACCTGACGCGTCCGTTGCCCCTCTCCAGGTGCCGGCGGCGGCTCCGTCCGTGAGGGGGGCCATGGCCCAGGGACGCGTGCCGGGCGTTCACAACTGCCACAACACTCTCAGACTTGTGAGAAGCCGCGCACGCAAGATTGGCGGCATGCTAGCCCACGGAGGCCGCCGGCCACAGTCGTAGACATGCGAAGGGCAATCCGCATAGAGGGAAGTGTTCGCATACTTCTCGACCATCAAAAATTATGAAAAATTACCATCGCTCCTATAGCACATGTGACCACGTCGTGTAAAAAACTCATGATTTTATCATGATCCGAGTATTTAATAATATTCACGCCGCACCGTTATTGCAGAACATCTACTGCTGTGTCATCGCCATCCGTGAGGGGGCCACACCCCAGAGACGCGCAACGCCTCTTCGGACATGCCACAACACCACCCCGCATGTATGAGGGGCCGTGCGATGCTCCGGTGGCATTGCTACCTCCCAGGGCCCCCGTCCCGCCTAACCCTGGAGCGGTTGACCACGAGATCTAGCCCTTTGACTTTCCACGGAAGGGCTTTAACCAGTGGACCTCTCCACCCGGTTGTGTCAGGTCAGCACAGAGGGACACCTGGGAGCAACATCCGGGCCAAACCCATAACTACATCCCCTCCGTGTAGACCCGACGCGTCCGTTTCCCCTCTCCAGGTGTCGGCGGCACCGCCGTTCGTGAGGGGGGCCACATCCCGGAGACACGTGCCGCCTCTTCGAAAATGCCACAACACCACCCCGCATGTATGAGGGGCCGGTGCGACGCTCCGGTGGCATTGCTACCCCCCAGGCCCCCGTCCCACCTAACCTTGGAGCGGTTGACCACGAGATCTAGCC
>NW_025283490.1:0-1170 GCF_018294505.1 Triticum aestivum
CCCCCCCTCACGAACGGCGATGACACGGTAGTAGACGTTCTGCGGTAATGATGCGGCGTGAATATTATTAAATACTCGGAGCGCGATAAAATCATGAGTTTTTTACACGACGCGGGCACATGTGCTGTAGGACTGATGGTAATTTTCATAATTGTTCGTGATGGAGTAGTATCTGAACAATTCCCTCTATGCGGATTGCTCTTCGCGTGTCTACGACTGTGGCCGGCGGCCTACGAGGGCTAGCATGCCGCCAAATCTTGCGAAGGCGGCCTCTCACAAGTCTGGAAGTGTTGTGGCGGGTGCAAACGCCCGGCACGCGTCTCCGGGGTGTGCCCCCCCTCACGGACGGCGCCGCCGCCGGCACCTGGAGGGGGGAAACGGACGCGTCGGGTCTACACGGAGGGGATCTTGCTGTGGGTCTGGCCCGGATGTTGCTCCAAAGTGTTCCTATGGGCTGTCCTGCCACAACCGGGTGGATAGGTCCACTGCTCAAAGCCCGTCCGTGCAAAGTCAAAGGGTTAGATCCCGTGGTCAAACGCTACAGGGTTAGGCGGGACGGGGGCCCTGGGGGGGTAGCAATGCCACCCGAGCGTCGCACCGGGCCCCCATACATGCAGGGTGGTGTGGTGGCATGTCCAAAGAGGCGGCACGCGTCTCCGGGGGGTGCCCCCCCTCACGAACGGCTATGACACGCTAGTAGACGTTCTGCGGTAACGATGCGGCGTGAATATTATTAAATACTCGGAGCGCGATAAAATCATGATTTTTTACACGACGCGGGCACATGTGCTGTAGGACTGATGGTAATTTTTCATAATTGTTCGTGATGGAGTAGTATCTGAACAATTCCCTCTATGCGGATTGCTCTTCGCGTGTCTACGACTGTGGCCGGCGGCCTCCGGGGGCTAGCATGCCGCCAAATCTTGCGTAGGCGGCCTCTCACAAGTCTGGAAGTGTTGTGGCGGGTGCAAACGCCCGGCACGCGTCTCCGGGGTGTGTCCCCCCTCATGGACGGCGCCGCCGCCGGCACCTTGAGGGGGGAAACGGACGCGTCGGGTCTACACGGAGGGGATCTTGCTGTGGGTCTGGCCCGGATGTTGCTCCAAAGTGTTCCTATGAGCTGACCTGCCACAACCGGGTGGATAGGTCCACTGCTCAAAGCCCGTCCGT
>NW_025283491.1:0-1170 GCF_018294505.1 Triticum aestivum
AGAGGAGACGAAGGAGATTATGCGTCAAGTACAAGAGCTTCTCGACAAAGGTTATATACGCGAATCCCTTAGTCCTTGTGCTGTTCCTATTATTCTAGTGCCGAAAAAGGATGGTACATCACGTATGTGTGTTGATTGTAGAGGCATTAATAATATTACTATTCGTTATCGTCATCCTATTCCTAGGCTAGATGATATGCTTGATGAATTGAGTGGCTCTACAATATTCTCCAAAGTTGATTTGCGTAGTGGCTACCATCAAATTCGTATGAAATTGGGAGATGAATGGAAAACAGCATTTAAAACTAAGTTTGGATTATATGAATGGTTAGTCATGCCTTTTGGGTTAACTAATGCACCTAGTACTTTCATGAGATTAATGAACGAAGTTTTACGTGCTTTCATTGGACGATTTGTGGTAGTTTACTTTGATGACATATTGATTTATAGCAGATCTTTGGAAGAACATTTGGAACATTTACGTGCTGTTTTTATTGCTCTACATGATGCACGTTTGTTTGGTAACCTTGGGAAGTGCACCTTTTGCACCGACCGAGTATCTTTTCTTGGCTATGTTGTTACTCCACAGGGAATTGAAGTTGACAAAGCCAAGATTGAAGCTATTGAGAGTTGGCCGCAGCCCAAAACGGTCACACAAGTAAGGAGTTTTCTTGGCCTCGCTGGATTCTATAGGCGTTTTGTGAGAGATTTCAGCACCATTGCTGCACCTCTCAACGAGCTTACAAAGAAGGATGTGCCTTTTGTTTGGGGTACCGCACAGGAAGAAGCCTTCACGGTATTGAAAGATAAGTTGACACATGCTCCTTTACTCCAACTTCCTGATTTTAATAAGACTTTTGAGCTTGAATGTGATGCTAGTGGAATTGGATTAGGAGGTGTGTTATTACAAGATGGCAAACCTGTTGCATACTTTTCTGAAAAATTGAGTGGGCCTAGTCTGAATTATTCTACTTATGATAAAGAATTATATGCTCTTGTTCGGACTTTAGAAACATGGCAACATTATTTATGGCCCAAAGAATTTGTTATACATTCTGATCATGAATCTTTGAAACATATTAAAAGTCAAGCTAAACTGAATCGTAGACATGCTAAATGGGTTGAATTCATTGAGACTTTCCCTTATGTCATTAAACACAAGAAGGGAAA
>NW_025283492.1:0-1170 GCF_018294505.1 Triticum aestivum
ACAAAAGTGTAAGTGTTGATGACCGAAACGTAAACGCACCCCGCGGTTCGTTAATCGTTGAAATCACTTCGATACCCCAAAACAGTGCGTAATACTCCACGAAACGGGCCAGAATCGGCCAAAACTGCGAGTGTTGATGAGCGACACATAAATGCACCCCGGTGCTCGTCAAACATGGAAATCACGCCGAGACCCAAAAACAAAGTAATAGTCCAAGAAGCGGGTCAGAATTGGCCAAAACTGTGAGTGTTGATGACCGACACGTAAATGCACCCCGTGGTTTGTTAATCGTGGAAATCACTCCGGGGGCCCAAAAAGTGAGTAATAGTCCATGATACGGGCCAGACTCTGCCAAAACTATGAGTATTGATGACCGACAGGTAAGCGCGCCTTGGGGTTCAACAACTATGGAAATCACTTCGGGACCTAAAAACAGTGAGTAATAGTCCACAAAACATGTTAGAATTGGCCAAAATTGTGAGTGTTGCTGACCGACACGTAAACACAACCCGGGGTCATTTCGGGACCCCATAACTAAGTAATAGTCCAAGAAACGGGCCAGAATCGGCCCAAACTGCGATTGTTGATGACTTACACTTAAGCGCACCTTGGGGTTCAACAACCATGGAAATCGCTTTGGGGCCCCAAAACGGTGAGTAACAGTCCACGAAACGGGTCAGAATCGACAAAAACCGCGAGTGTTGATAACCAACCCATAAGCGCACCCAAGGGTTCCTTAATCGTGGAAATCACTCCGGGGCCCCAAAAAAGTGAGCAATAGTCCACGAAACGGGCCAGAATCGGCCAAAACTGTGAGTGTTGATGACCGACGCGTAAACGCACGCCGGGGTTCGTTAATCGTGGAAATCACTGCGGGACCCCAAAACAGTGAGTAATAGTATACAAAAAAGGCAGGAATCGGACAAAAATGTAAGTGTTGATGACCGAAACGTAAACGCACCCCGCGGTTAGTTAATTGTTGAAATCACTTCGATACCACAAAACAGTGCGTAATACTCCACGGAATGGGCGAGAATCGGCCAAAACTGCAAGTGTTTGATGAGCGACACATAAATGCACCCCGGTGTTCGTCAATCATGGAAATCACGCCGAGACCCAAAAACAGAGTAATAGTCCAAGAAACGGGCCAGAATCGGCCAAAACTGTGAG
>NW_025283493.1:0-1170 GCF_018294505.1 Triticum aestivum
GCCAATTCTGACCCGCTTCGTGGACTATTACTCACCGTATTGGGGTGCCGAAGTGATTTCCATAGTTGTTGAACCCTAAGGTGCACTTACGTGTCGGTCATCAACACTCGCAGTTTTGTCCGATTCTGGCCCGTTTCATGGACTATTACTCACCGTTTTGGGGTCCCAGAGCGATTTCCACGATTGACGATCCCTAGGGTGCCTTTACGTGTCCGACGTCAAACACTCACAATTTTGGCCAATTCTGATCCGCTTCTGGTCTATTACTCACCATTTTGGATTCCTGAAGCGATTTCCATTGTCGTTGAACCCCAAGGTGCGCTTACGTGTCGGTCATCAACACTCTTAGTTTTGGCCGATTCTGGCCCCTTTCGTGGACTACTACTCACTGTTTTGGGGTCCCGGAGTGATTTCCACGATCGACGAACCCCGGGGTGCGTTTACGTGTCGGTCATCAACACTTGCGGTTTTTATCGATTCTGACCCGTTTCGTGGACTATTACTCACCATTTTGGGTGTCCTAAAGCGATGTCCATGGTTGTTGAACCCCAAGGTGTGCATACGTGTTGATCGTAAAGAATCGCAGCTTGAGCCGTTTGTTGGACTATTACTCAGTTTTGTGGTCCCGAAGTGATTTCCATGATTGACGAACCCCGTGGTGCATTTACATGTCGGTCATCAACACTCACAATTTGGGCCAATTCTGGTCTGTTTCGTGGACTATTACTGACCGTTTTGGGGGGTGCCAGAGCGATTTACACGATTGACGATCCCTAGGGTGCCTTTACGTGTCCGTCGTCAAACACTCAGAGTTTTAGCCAATTCTGACCCGCTTCGTGGTCTATTACTCACTGTTTTGGTGTCCTCAAGCGATTTCCATAGTTGTTGAACCCCAAGGAGCGCTTACGTGTCGGTCATCAACACTCGCAGTTTTGTCCGATTCTGACCCGTTTCGTGGACTATTACTCACTATTTTGGGGACCCGGAGTGATTTTCACGATCGACGAACCCCGGGGTGCGTTTACGTGTCGGTCACAAACACTCACAATTTGGGCCAATTCTGGTCCGTTTCGTTGACTATTACTCACCGTTTTGGGGTCCCAGAGCGATTTCCTCGACTTACGATCCTCGTGATGCATTTGCGTGTCCGTCGTCAACACTCACAGTTTT
>NW_025283494.1:0-1170 GCF_018294505.1 Triticum aestivum
TACGGTTTATTTTATATTAATTTTAAAAGATTTGAATCATTTTTTGGATTTATTTAATTATTTTAAATCAACATTATCTAGAATAGTGTTTGCTGACGTCAGCATGATATCAGCAGTCAACAGAATGTTGACTGGGTCAAACTGATTTGTGGGTCCCGCATGTCATACTGTTTAGTTAATTAACAATAGTTAATTAGTTAATTAGGTTAATTAAACATAATTAATTAAGTTAATTATTTTTATTTATTAATTAATATTTTTATTAATTTATTAACATTTTTATTAATTCCTTTTTTTGTAAAACCTTTCAGGGCGGGGCCCCACTTGTCATTGGCCCAGGGCCAATGTGGGTCGGGCTAACGGGCGCTGCGGGAGTGCGGGCGCGCAGCGAGGGACAGGGGGTCGCGGTGGCCGATGGGGGGTGGCCGCGGTCGGGCGGCGCATGGGCGCCGGTGGCGAGCGGGATGGCGGGGCCGTTGGGACACGGCGGGCGAGGCAGGAAGTGGGGCGAAGGGCGAGCGTGGGCGCGCATGCGCGAGCGAGGGAGTAGCGGGATGGCACGGGGCAGCGGAGGGGCACTGCAGAGGTGCGGCCGGTCGCGCGCGATGGCGGCGAGCGTCGGCGAGTGAGGGGCGCGTGTGCAGAAGGGGGCCTGCGAGCACACGGGGAGGCCGGAGACGACGCAACAGCGGCAGTTAGGTGGAGCAATAGGCGGGCGCGGGCGGGGCATGGGCCCAACGCGGTGAGCGCGTGTGTGGGCATCGACTGGTGGCCATAGGGGGGCATGGGTGCGTCTAGGGAACGACGGGCGCGATGAAGCAGGTGGCCGCGGCCGCCATGGGCGGTGGCAGGCGCGACGGAGCGCAATGGCAGTGAGAGACGTGCGAGGCCGGCGAGCTCGGGCGGAGACGGACGCGTGTGGGACGAGGGCGTGCGCACGAGCGTGTGGGAGACAAGGGAGAGAGAGGAGGGTCACGTGCTCACGGTGGCCATAGGGATGGGGCAGCGGGGCGCGAGGAGGGCGACGGGCACGATGGCGTCGGAGAGGAAGCAGGCCGGCGAGAAGGAGGAGGCAGGCCGGCGAGGTGGTGGCGATACAACGTCGACAAGGTGGCTGTGACGGCGCAGCCATGGGGTCGGGGTCGCCCGATCCCGATCCAGTCGGGGAAG
>NW_025283495.1:0-1170 GCF_018294505.1 Triticum aestivum
GGCTAACAGGACTCCGGTACTCAAAGCGTGACATTTCCCCGAAGGGACAGACACAGGAACGAAGAAGGACACATGCCGGCCAGCCTAAGTGTTCCGGAGCAGTAGCAAGCTACCATGGCTCAGTGGAAACACTAGGAGACATTTCCCGGTAAGAGAGGCTACTAAAGATAACAACTAGATGGTCAGATCCCACACATACCAAGCATTTCAATAACATACACACAATATGCTCGTTATGTGCAAATACAACATGGCATCACAACATGTCTCTACGACTCACGTAATTATTCATTAGGCTCCGAGGAGCGAGACATTACAAACATGGGTCTCACGACCCAACAATCAGAGCATACAAGTCAAAGCACAAGCGGAAGCTATCATGTCTGAGTACAGACATCTATAAATGAAAAAGGCTGAGAAGCCTGACTATCTACCAGATCCTGCCGAGGGCACAAGATCGTAGCTGAGGTATCAAGCTAAACGTCGAAGTCCAAGCGGAACTACTAGTGAGACTGAAGTCTCTCTGCAAAAACATAAAATAGGCAAACGTGAGTACAAATGTACCCAGCAAGACTTACATCAGATCTATCTACATATGCATCATTATCAACAAAGGGGATGGTAGGGTTTGACTGCAGCAAGCCAGCTTTGACTCGGTGGCTATCCTGAACTACAACTGCAAGTAACTCTTTTGAAGTGGCGCACACGAGTCCACATATTCACCATATCAATACACCACTATGGATCCGCTCCCGTCTCCCTACGAGAACGCCATCCATAGCACTCACGCTTATCTTGCGTATTTTAGAGTATCCACTTTCACTTGTCTATGAACTGTACAAGGGGTCCAAGTTTCCATATCCGAGGAATCCGGCTATTCGAATAGATGATGTTAACCCTGCAGGGGTGTACTTCTTCACACACGCTCTCGCCACTTACCGCCCTGTACACGTCATGTACCTCGGCAACCTTCAAGCGGAAGCCGGGCGAGGGAGTCGGCCACGACCTGACTAACCGAACAAGTCTCTAGTCCAGGTTTATCGCCTATTCGGGTTCCATCCGCAAGGAGATCCGGCCGGGGTGTCGCTTACGGCCCCAAACGATGTGTGCAGGGTTCCCAAGCCCACCAACCGGGTGCCACTTGGTACACCGGGCCACTGTGCCTAGTCT
>NW_025283496.1:0-1170 GCF_018294505.1 Triticum aestivum
GACGAGGAGGACGAGGGAGGACTTGCGGAGCTCTGGAAGGCGTCGGGGAGGCGAGAGGGGGATGGTGGCCGCGGCGAACGGCGTCGGTGGCGACGGCTGTGTTCGGGTTCGGGCGAGAGAGAAAGAGCAGAGGGGCGGGGCCTCGAGGAAGAGTGAGAGGGGTCCGAGGGGGCTGCGTGGCGTCGCGGGAGGGAACCAGGGGAGGAGGAGGCAGCCAGGCAGGGAGGAGGTGGCCGGGGCGCGTGGCCGCGCGCGCCGGGCGCGTGCCCGCGTCCTTCTGGCGAGGGAAGAAGACGACAGGGGGGGTAGCGGTGGCGGGCTGGGCCAGCGGGAGGAGCTGGGCCGGGCAGGTAAGCAGGTAAGTGGCCCAGGTGGCCGTCTCCCTTTTTTATTTTTGCTCTGTTTTATTTTTTTAATCATTGTTTTCTATTTGTTTCAATCTGTTTTGATTTAGTTCAAACACTAAATCATTTTTGTTTCTTCCAATAATTTTTGCAGGGACTGAAAGTAATATTCTAGAGCCCCTCACAGAATATCAGAATTATTGAAGCATTAAAAATATATATAACATATATTTGCTCCAACTCAAATACAATATATATTAGTTCAAAGATCCAAAATGACATGGAAAAATGTGCATCATCTCTGGTTACTGTTTCCAGCATTTTTCCAAAGATGATGAACATTTTTGAAAGCCACTTGGATTGACTGAAAATATTTTAGGTGAACCTGGTGAATTCTTAAAATGCTAGGGTTTGGACAATCCCCATTTCGACTTTCTGTAAAAGTAAACACGATGCATCACCAAAGGCTAGTACTAGTGCAATGCCAGAAGCTAGGGATGTGACAACTCACCCCCACTAAACAAGAATCTCGTCTCGAGATTCAAGCGTAGGGTAAGGTGAAAGGTAAACGCAACTAGTATAATCTTCACGATCCAGGTTGCACTTCATAGAAACGTTGATTCGATCACCATCTTTGTCTTGTCGTCTTGCTCTGAGAAATCCTGCCAACATGACCTGGAGGGAAAGAGACTCTAGAAGGGTCGATCTTCTCGAAGATCGAACAACTCACGGAATGAGACATAGCAACATCTCTTGAGCTGGGAGACGAAGCACAGATTTGAAGAAATGGAGTGGAACAGATGACGAAGGTTCACTAGGTAGACAA
>NW_025283497.1:0-1170 GCF_018294505.1 Triticum aestivum
GCGTACGCATAGCAGTTTTCAAAGCAGCCCAAGTAGTTGGAATAGGATATAATCTACAATGTTCAGACCACCATACACATGCAAAACTAGTGAAAGCACAAACAGCAGCAGCAACTCGTCTCTCCTCAGGATATTGTAAACATGTAAATCGTTGTTCAGTTTCTAACTCCCAAGTAAGATATATATCAGGAACATATCTACCCTCAAATGGTGGAATATTCAATTTCAGTTTAGGAATATGGACATCATCTCGTACCTGAGGTGGTGGTGCAGGCCTACCATTATGAATATATACCTGAGGTCGACCTGCTGGTGGTGGTACAGGTGGCTGCACGTAGTGCTGATTTTGATCAACCTCATCCTCATAATCTCCCACATAATCATCCTCCTCCGCATCAGCAGCAGGAGCCACAGAAGTATCAACAGCAGCACCAACAGTTTGGCCAAATGCAAGAGGAACACGGCTTGCTCGGCGGAGGTCTGTTTCGCGACGTGGAGGTAGTCGTCGTTGTTGTTGTTGTTGTTGGAGAGGTGCGTTAGGTGCAGCGGGTGGTGGTGGTGGAAGACGCACGAGCAATTCATTAAACTTGTTATCGAGCTTTGTTTCGAACGTCTTCTCAAGGCCAGTGATCTTCTCCATGGCCTCTTCAAAATTGTTCAGCACATCTTGCACCTGTTCAGTCATCATTTGCTGAAACTTATCATGAAGCTCCTTGTTCGATAAATTCTCCCTGTCAATCTCGTCGGCTTGTGATCCTGGCATGGTTAGCAGCAATAGAAACACACAAGAATATGATCCTACAGACTATGAACAAGTGGTGGTGGTGGGTGTCATAAATCCGTCAAGCAAAACTCAAATTCTTACCAGTTCTTACCCAGCAACAGGCGGTGATCGGCAACCGTTGTAGTCAAAACTCTCAAAGCTTGGATAGAGCGATTACCAGGGAGAGTCAAACGCACGACGTAGATGTATGTGGAGCTGGGAATGCTTATAATATGGTAGCAAAAAGGGTCAGCAATAATCAATTCAGAGATGCAAAGTTGAATAAACGCTCAACGACGGTACTGTGCTGGTCCTAGGCTAGATTGTGCTAGAGACGCGAGCCTAGAACACCAACAAAATCACGGCGCGGCACATAAACAAGGGAGGAGCACACTCTGAATTTTTTT
>NW_025283498.1:0-1170 GCF_018294505.1 Triticum aestivum
GGCAGCGTCCGGGCCACCGGCGACGAGGGCGGCGGGGTGATGGCATCCAACGAGGTGGGGCGACGGGGAGAGCGGCGCCGACGTCGGGGCCTCAGGGCGATGGCGTCCAACGAGGCGGGGCGACGGTGTCCAACGAGGCGGGGCGATGGCGTCCAACGAGGACGACGGGGCGGCATCGCGGCGTCGGGGCGGCGTCGAGGCGGCGGGGCAGCGGCGTCGGGAGAGGAGAGGGGAAGGGGATCGAAGGCGAGGGCGAGGGAGAGGGAGAGAGAGGGGATAGGTTTGGGCCGGGGAGGAAATATTGATGGGGTGGCACAATACTAATGGCGCACCACCCCTCGGTGCGCCATAAGTACATCCATACTAATGGCGCACCTCACCCTGGTCCGCCATTAGTATTTTTTTTTGATTTCTGCTCGAGCCAACAGGTTATCTTTCACCTGACCTGATCCACACCAAGTTCCCTCTACTAGCTCGACTGGTCAGCAGCCAGTTCTCACACCAGGAGGTCCTGGGTTCGATTCCCAGGCTCCACAATTTTTTATGCATTTAAAATGCTGTTTGATGCTTATTTGTGTTTAAATATGTTCAAACTTGTTTACAGTAATATTTTTTTATAAGACAGTAATAATTTTTTTAAAAAATATCATCAAACAGTAATGCCGGTGGAGCGGGGAAGGGTGCGCGGGGTGCGCGGGGTCGGCGGAGGCGGTTGAGTAGGGGAGGGGTGCGGGGGGTCGGCGGTGGCGTTTGAGTAGGGGAATCGAGGGTGCGGGGGGTCGGCGGCGGCGGCCGGTGGACCGGGGGGTGCTCGGCAGCGAGGGGGACCGGATCTGGCGAGGTGGGATAGCGATTGAGATGGAGGGGGATCGAGATCGAGTGTCCATGAAATTTAAAAATATTCATGATAGTTCAAAAAGTGCCCATGAAATACAATCGAGAAATGAAGGCTACGATTTAAATACAATCGATCTTAGCTAGCTATCTGTTCACAATCTTCTTGCCCTTCTTTTTCGCAAATGGAGTTCTTCTGTGGAACGGACGTCCTTTAGGTAGGGTGGTCCTGCTTCTTCTTGTGGTGTATGCTGCTACTTCATCATCATCGTCATGTTCGATCCTCGGGTCGCCGTACTTGTCGAAGTCTTGCTCATTGGCTACTCCATCCATTCC
>NW_025283499.1:0-1170 GCF_018294505.1 Triticum aestivum
TTGGGAACATCTTTGTGTGACGAAAATGAAGCATAGCCTAACTATATGATTTTGTAGGGATGAACTTTCTTTTGCCATGTTATTTTGAGAAGACATGATTGCTTTGATTAGTATGCTCGAAGTATTATTATTTTTGTGTCAATATGAACTTTTGTCTTGAATCTTTCGGATCTGAATATTCATATCACAATTAAGGAGATTTACATTGAAATTATGCCAAAGTATCACTCCGCATCAAAAATTCTTTTTTATCATTTACCTACTCGAGGACGAGCAGGAATTAAGCTTGGGGATGCCCGATACGTCTCCAACGTATCTATAATTTTTGATTGCTCCATGCTACTTTATCTACTGTATTGGACTATATTGGGCTTTATTTTCCACTTTTATATTACCTTTGGGACTAACCTATTAACCGGAGGCCCAACCCAGAATTGTTGTTTTTTGCCTTTTTCAGTATTTCAAAGAAACAGAATATCAAACAGAGTCCAAACGGAATGAAACCTTCGGGATCGTGATTTTCCAACCGAACGTGATCCAGGAGACTTGGACCCTACTCCAAGAAGTCTCTGAGGAGGTCACTATGGTGGAGGGCGCGCCCCCCTACCTCGTGGGCCCCTCGGAGCTCCACCGACGTACTCCTTGCTCCTATATATATACCTATGTATCCCCGAACGATCAGAACAGGAGCCAAAAACCTAATTTCACCGCCGCAACCTTCTGTATCCAGTGGGGCCTGTTCCGGAGCTCCGCCGGAGGGGGCATCCACCACGGAGGGCTTCTACATCATCACCATAGCCCCTCTGATGAAGTGTGAATAGTTTACTTCAGACCTTCGGAATTAATGCTTGGGAAAGAATGAAATTAATGCTTCGCAATTGCCCTACTCATGGTTTGAATATATGGATGATCATACAAAATTTTTATGCTGGATTAAATTTTGCTTCTAGAAATCTTTTAAATTCGGCCGCGGGAGGCACTTTTATGGAAATTACGTTAGGGGATGCTACCAAATTGCTTGATAATATTATGGTTAATTACTCTCAATGGCACACCGAAAGATCTTCTAGTAAAAAAGTGCATGCTATAGAAGAAATCAATGTTTTGAGTGAAAAGATGGATGAACTTATGAAGATGTTTGCTCCTAAAAATACTCCTCTTGATCCCAAT
>NW_025283500.1:0-1170 GCF_018294505.1 Triticum aestivum
CTATCAAAGATGCAAGGAAAACAAGTCTGTCGACTTGGATCTCATTTCCATAACTTACCCTAGAGGTCTGCCATCTAGACCCAGGGGTAGAGATTTCCATAGTAGATGGCAAGGCACAGAATGCAACGTTATGCAAACGAGCATAACTTTCAGATATAAAAGAATGAGAGGCTCCTGTATCGAAAAGAACAGATGCCGGGTGGCAGTTAACAAGAAGCGTACCGAGAACGACGTTGGGGTCCTCTTGAGCTTCTTCGGCAGAGATACAGTTGACATGGCCACGTGAAGCGGTGACCGGTTTAGCATGAAACACCTTCCCTGTCGGCTTGCCACGGCCAACAGCTTTAGCAGATTGATTGGGGTTGGTCTGGGGACACTCACGCATATAGTGACCAGATTCCCCACACTTGAAACAAGTCACGGAACTGGTACGTGGAGGAGCATTATTGGTTGGACCCCCATAGGGCTTGGCCGGTGCAGACTGTTGAACAGGGCGAGGCGCCTGGAAGGATGGCCTCGGTGTGAACCTGGGTGGCAGGGCGGTGTTCGGTACCCACATGTGGCGCTTCTGAGGACCAGCACCGGATGAGGAACCCATGTCGCGTCCATGCTTGCGTGTTGCGTCATAGTCAGTCTGACCAGTTTCAGCACTGATGGCTTTGTTGACAAGTTTCGAAAAAGATGAGCACTCATGCAGACGGAGGTCGCGGCGAAGCTCAGGACTAAGGCCCTTACGGAACCTTGCTTGCTTCTTGGCGTCAGTAGACACTTCCTCAGTTGCATATCGGGCGAGATTACCAAACTCCCTGCTATAGACATCCACAGAAAGTCGGCCTTGGGTGAAATTGCAGAATTCCTCACGTTTACGGTCCATGAGACCCTCCGGAATGTGATGTTCACGGAAAGCCTCGCTGAACTCAGCCCAAGTAGTGACATGGCCCGCTGGGCGCATAGCTCCATAATTCTCCCACCATAGACTGGCGGGGCCTTCAAGATGATATGCAGCAAAGGTGACCTTGTCAGCCTCCGCTACCAGCGCGGAATGCAGCTTGTGAGAGATACTGCGAAGCCAGTCATCAGCGTCGAGAGGCTCGACGGAGTGGTGGAACGTGGGTGGATGCAATTTGATAAAATCACTGAGTGACACCACGTTAGCCCTCTGATGGTGTG
>NW_025283501.1:0-1169 GCF_018294505.1 Triticum aestivum
TCGAGGAAAGGTTTCTCTCGAAAGAGTTGAGTGGGAGGATGGTGGAGACTTGATGAGGTTATTGAACCGTCTCTTCAACTAGTGTGTGGCAGGGCACAGGAAGTTGTTCCTGTGGCACCTACACCAATTGAAGTGGAAGCTTATGATATTGATCATGAAACTTCGGATCAAGTCACTACCAAACCTCGTAGGACGACAAGGACACGTACTACTTCGGAGTGGTAAGGTGATCCTGTCTTGAAGGTCATGTTGCTAGACAACAATGAACCTACGAGCTATGGAGAAGCAATGGTGGGCCCGGATTCCGATAAATGGCTCGAGGCCATAAAATCCGAGAACGGATCCATGGACTTTGGTGGACTTGCCCGATGATCGGCAAGCCATTAAGATAAATGGATCTTTAAGAAGAAGACGGACGTGGATGGTAATGTCACCGTCCATGAAGCTCGACTTGTGGCAAAAAGTTTTTCACAAGTTCAAGGAGTTGACTACGATGAGATTTTCTCATCCGTAGCGATGCTTAAGTCCGTCGGATTCATGTTAGCATTAGCTGTATTTATGAAATCTGGCAGATGGATATCAAAACGAGTTTCCTTACCAGTTTTCGTGAGGAAAGGTTGTATGTAATACAATCAGAAAGTTTTTTGTCGATCCTAAGGATGCTAAAAGGTATGCTAGCTCCAGCGATCCTTCTAAGGACTGGAGTGAGCATCTCGGAGTTGGAATGTATGCTTTGATGATGATCAAAGATTTTAGGTTTGTACAAAGTTTATGAGAAACTTGTATTTCCAAAGAAGTGAGTGGGAGCACTATAGAATTTCTGATGAGTATATGTTGTTGACATATTGATGATCAGAAATGACGTAGAATTTCTGGAAAGCATATAGGGTCATTTTGAAAGTGTTTTTCAATGGAAAGCCTGGATTAAGCTGCTTGAGCATTGAGCATCAAGATCTATAAGGATAGATCAAAACGCTTAATGGTACTTTCAAATGAGCACATACCTTGACATGATCTTGAAGGTGTTCAAGATGGACCAGTCAAAGAAGGAGTTCTTGCCTGAGTTGTAAGGTACGAAGTTAAGACTTAAAGCTCGACCACGGCAGAATAGAGAGAAAGGACGAAGGTCGTCCCCTATGCTTAAGACATAGGCTCTTCAGTATGCTATG
>NW_025283502.1:0-1169 GCF_018294505.1 Triticum aestivum
GGTTCCGCCTCATGGCGGCAGAGTCTCGTCCCGAAAGGTTGCTTCTGGTTTTTTTCTCCTCGAAAGACTTCATATAGGAGAATATGGGCGTCGGAGAGCCACCAGGGGGCCCACGAGGTAGGGGGGCGTGCCCCCGGGGGGCCACCCTTGTGAGCAGGGTGTGGGCCCCCTCACCTTCATCTTTGGTGACGATTTTTCTTTATTTATTTTAAGATATTCTGTGGAGTTTCAGGACTTTTGCAGTTGCGCAGAATAGGTCTCCAATATTTGCTCCTTTTCCAGCCCAGAATTCCAGCTGCCGGCATTCTCCCTCTTCATGTAAACCTTGTAAAATAAGAGAGAATAACCATATGTATTGTGACATAACGTGAAATAACAACCCATAATGTGATAAATATCAATATAAAAGCAAGATGCAAAATGGACGTATCAGCGCCCCAAACGCCGCTCCAAGCCTCGTCGCTCAAAAGATAACAACACTGGCACCGGAGAAAACAGTACTCCAGGCGACGCTGAAAACAACGAAGACCCTGTCGGAGCTACATCTGAACAGGAGGAACAGGACGACAGGCAAGACAACCCTAACGAAGAGGCCATAGAAGATGATCTGGAGGATGTATTGGGGATCGTAGCAGAAATTCAAAATTTTCTACGCAACACCAAGATCAATCTATGGAGTAATCTAGCAACGAAGGGAAGGAGAGTGCATCTACATACCCTTGTAGATCGCTAAGCGGAAGCGTTCAAGTGAACGGGGTTGATGGAGTCGTACTTGTCGTGATCCAAATCACCGATGATCCTAGTGCCGAACGGACGGCACCTCCGCGTTCAACACACATGCAGCCCAGTGACGTCTCCCATGCCTTGATCTAGCAAGGAGAGTGGGAGAGTTTGGGGAAGACTCCGTCCAGCAGCAGCACGACGGCGTGGTGGTGATGGAGGAGCATGGCACTCCAGCAGGGCTTCGCCAAGCACCGCAAGAGACGAGGAGGGAGAGAGGTAGGGCTGCGCCAAGAGGGAGAGGTTCTCATGTGTTGGGCAACCCCCATACCTCAAGTATATATAGGGGGAGAGGTGGGGCTGCGCCCCCACCTAGGGTTCCCTCCCAAGGGGTGGCGGCAGCCCCCAGATCCCATCTGGGTGGCGGCCAAGGGGGGAGAGAGGGGGGG
>NW_025283503.1:0-1169 GCF_018294505.1 Triticum aestivum
TGGTCAAACTATGGTCAAACTGTGGTCAAACTATGGTCAAACTAATTATTCAAGAAATATTAGTGTTACTAAATAATTATTGTTTTTTAAAACAATAGTTTCAAACTCAAACAGTGAAATGTGTCACTTCATGCTCAAGCAAAATTCCTGAAGGTTAATAGGATTGACATCTTACTATTGTCAGGAAAACAACAAGTGCAGACTTGGAGCGAGGGAGAATAGAACCCGGAAGTTGAGAGTGCTCAGGCTGGGGGAGTGGGAGGATGGGTGACCGTTCGGGAAGTTAGATGATTTGGAATGATGAGGGGTGATTAGAGGATAAATTGAGAAGTGATGAGGGGTGGTGATTACAGACTAGAGGTTAAAATAATTCAGAATTTGAAAATAAAAAAAAATTCAAAAAAAAATTCAAATTTTTTTTTCAAAAAAAATCATAAAATTTCCTTTAGTCCCGGTTGGTGTTACCAACCGGGACTAAAGGTGGAGCTCCACGTGGCCGCGCCCTTTAGTCCCGGTTCTGGATTGAACCGGGACTAAAGGGCCAAGGCATTAGTACCGACCCTTTAGTCCCGGTTCATGAACCGGGACTAAAGGCCCTCACCAACCGGGACAATAGGCCCCTTTTCTACTAGTGAAAGTATTCATTTTCTAACAATGTACATGTTGAATTGTTGATTCTGGTACATTCTTATACTCTTTAAGTACTGTCGGAACAATTGTAAAATTCTCCGCTTTTATTCGGTATAGGTTTATGGAACTAATGAATTAATTATTTTTTATTTTCCCAAAAAATGGGAATGTTCCATTTTTTGAAGGAAAATGGGCATATACCAATTCTGTACTTATATACTTTGGAGAATTTCAACCAGGCTAATTAGTATGAGAGTAGATTCTACACCCCAACTTGGTGCACCCACGCAAGAAAACATAGAAAAATATTTAAAAAAATCTATAACTTTGTGAGAATGATTATGAACAAATGTTACAGATGCTTGCAAAGTTTGGTGGTCAAATGACTTCCGAGGAGATCTGCAGAAAAAAAACAAAATTACTGAAAATGTATGTTTGCGCACAATTTGTAATTTTATCTTATTTTGTACAGAGCTCCTTGGAGGTCATTTGACCACCAGTCTTTGCAAGCATCTATTTCATTTGTTCGCAATCTCTTC
>NW_025283504.1:0-1169 GCF_018294505.1 Triticum aestivum
GATATGTTTAAGCTCGATGCTCATTGCTCGCGCGTCTTGGGGCGGCTTTGTGGCGCGAAGAGCGCGTTCTGAAAGGGGTGGAAAAAACTCGTGTTGCTGCGGTATGGAGGGAGGGTTGGAAACCGTGGAAAACTCGTCTCCGTGATTGAGCGGGAGAGTAAGTAGTATAGGACATTATCCATTGTTAGGGAACGGTTGTAATGGTAGTGAGAATGTAGAATCGTCTTTGGAGCGGACCTGGGAGTGGCAAGCATAAGGGACGAAGACGGGGAAACATGTCGGATGCGATCATACCAGCACTAAAGCACCGGATCCCATCAGAACTCCGAAGTTAAGGGTGCTTGGGCGAGAGTAGTACTAGGATGGGTGACCTCCTGGGAAGTCCTTGTGTTGCATTCCTTTTATAATTATTTTTTGCGCCTTGTGACAAACATGTCGCACGTGCGCGATATATATTAATCCCGTTATATTATGTTTGATGTTTGCGATATGTTTAAGCTCGATGCTCATTGCTCGCGCGTCTTGGGGTGGCTTTGTGGCGCGAAGAGCACGTTCTGAAAGGGGTGGAAAAAACTCGTGTTGCTGCGGTATGGAGGGAGGGGTGGAAACCGTGGAAAACTCGTCTCCGTGATTGAGCGGGAGAGTAAGTAGTATAGGACATTATCCATTGTTAGGGAACGGTTGTAATGGTAGTGAGACTGTAGAATCGTCTTTGGAGCGGACCTGGGAGTGGCAAGCATAAGGGACGAAGACGGGGAAACATGTCGGATGCGATCATACCAGCACTAAAGCACCGGATCCCATCAAAACTCCGAAGTTAAGCGTGCTTGGGCGAGAGTAGTACTAGGATGGGTGACCTCCTGGGAAGTCCTCGTGTTGCATTCCTTTTATAATTATTTTTTGCGCCTTGTGACAAACATGTCGCACGTGCGCGATATATATTAATCCCGTTATATTATGTTTGACGTTTGCGATATGTTTAAGCTCGATGCTCATTGCTCGCGCGTCTTGGGGCGGCTTTGTGGCGCGAAGAGCGCGTTCTGAAAGGGGTGGAAAAAACTCGTGTTGCTGCGGTATGGAGGGAGGGGTGGAAACCGTGGAAAACTCGTCTCCGTGATTGAGCGGGAGAGTAAGTAGTATAGGACATTATCCATTGTTAGGGAACGGTT
>NW_025283505.1:0-1169 GCF_018294505.1 Triticum aestivum
CAGATGAACCGGCAATGGATGTACGGTGACAGACACACCTCTGAGTACATTAAGGGCGTGCATAATTTTCTCGAAGTGGCTGAGGCAAACAAGCAGAATGGTTTTATGTGTTGTCCATGCCCTAATTGTTGGAATACGAGGTCTTACTCTGACAAGAAAATCCTTCACACCCACCTGCTTTATAAGGGTTTCATGCCACACTATAATGTTTGGACGAAGCACGGAGAAATAAGGGTTATGATGGAAGACAACGAAGAAGAGGAGGACGATGACAACTATGTGCCCCCTGAATACGGTGATGCTGCAACGGGGGAAGCTGAAGATCAAGAGGAAGCTGAAGATCCAGAGGAACCAGACGATGTGCCTGATGATGATCTTCGCCGGGTCATTGTTGATTCAAGGGAAAAGTGCGAAAGTGAAAAGGAGAAGCTGAAGTTCGATCGCATGTTAGAGGATCACAAAAAAGGGTTGTACCCCAATTGCGAAGATGGAAACACAAAGCTCGGTACCGTACTGGAATTGCTGCAGTGGAAGGCAGCGAATGCTGTGCCTGACAAAGGATTTGAGAAGCTACTGAAAATATTGAAGAAGAAGCTTCCAAAGGATAACGAATTGCCCGACAGTACGTACGCAACAAAGAAGGTCGTATGCCCTCTAGGATTGGAGGTGGAGAGGATACATGCATGCCCTAATGACTGCATCCTCTACCACAGTGCGTACAAGGATTTGAACGCATGCCCGGTATGCGGTGCATTGTGGTATAAGATCAGACGAGATGACCCTGGTGATGTTGAGGGCGAGCCCCGCAGGAAGAGGGTTCCTGCGAAGGTGATGTGGTATACTCCTATAATACCACGGTTGAAAGACTGTTCAGAAACAAAGAGCATGCCAAGTTGATGCGATGGCACAGTGAGGACCGTAAGAAAGACGGGAAGTTGAGAGCACCCGCTGACGGGTCGCAGTGGAGAAAAATCGAGAGAAAGTTCTGGGCTGAGTTTGCAAGTGACCCAAGGAACGTATGGTTTGCTTTAAGCGCGGATGGCATTAATCCTTTCAGGGAGCAGAGCAGCAATCACAGCACCTGGCCCGTGACTCTATGTATGTATAACCTTCCTCCTTGGATGTGCATGAAGCGGAAGTTCATTATGATGCCAATTCTCATCCAACGC
>NW_025283506.1:0-1169 GCF_018294505.1 Triticum aestivum
TGGTCTCAATCTCTCTATTTAATCCACCCAGAAAACGTGCAAGCATAGCTTCATTCTCCTCAACAATACCACATCTAATCATGCCAGTTTGTAATTCCTGATAATATTCTTCTACAGAATTTTTCCCTTGTCTTAAACGCTGCAATTTTTGAAGCAATTCACGTTGATAATATGGTGGAACCCAACGCGTACGCATAGCAGTTTTCAAAGCAGCCCAAGTAGTTGGAATAGGATATAATCTACAATGTTCAGACCACCATACACATGCAAAACTAGTGAAAGCACAAACGGCAGCAGCAACTCATCTCTCCTCAGGATATTGTAAACATGTAAATCGTTGTTCAGTTTCTAACTCCCAAGTAAGATATATATCAGGAACATATCTACCCTCAAATGGTGGAATATTCAATTTCAGTTTAGGAATATGGACATCATCTCGTACCTGAGGTGGTGGTGCAGGCCTACCATTACGAATATATACCTGAGGTCGACTTGCTGGTGGTGGTACAGGTGGCTGCACGTAGTGTTGATTTTGATCAACCTCATCCTCATAATCTCCCACATAATCATCCTCCTCCGCATCAGCAGCAGGAGCCACAGAAGTATCAACAGCAGCACCAACAGTTTGGCCAAACGCAAGAGGAACACGGCTTGCTCGGCGGAGGTCTGCTTCGCGACGTGGAGGTAGTCATTGTTGTTGTTGTTGGAGAGATGCGTTAGGTGCAGCGGGTGGTGGTGGTGGAAGACGCGCGAGCAATTCATTAAACTTGTTATCGAGCTTTGTTTCGAACGTCTTCTCAAGGCCAGTGATCTTCTCCATGGCCTCTTCAAAATTGTTCAGCACATCTTGCACCTGTTCAGTCATCATTTGCTGAAACTTATCATGAAGCTCCTTGTTCGATAAATTCTCCCAGTCAATCTCGTCGGCTTGTGATCCTGGCATGGTTAGCAGCAATAGAAACACACAAGAATATGATCCTACAGACTACGAACAAGTGGTGGTGGTGGGTGTCACAAATCCGTCAAGCAAATCTCAAATTCTTACCAGTTCTTACCCAGCAGCAGGCGGTGATCGGCAACCGTTGTAGTCAAAAACTCTCAAAGCTTGGATAGAGCGATTACCAGGGAGAGTCAAACGCACGACGTAGATGTATGTGGAGCTGGGAAGG
>NW_025283507.1:0-1169 GCF_018294505.1 Triticum aestivum
GAAGAAGCAGAAGCAGGCGGACAGCAAGGAAACCCGCTCCTGGACTATTAACCCGGACCCTTATGTACCTAAGACCACAAGGGTACCGGAGCCATCACTGAAGCCTCTCCTCCCAAGGCCTGGGGAACTTAGTGAAGCTGAAACCAAATTGGCCGCGTCTGCTGATTATGAGAAATGGAAGGCGGATATGAAGGCGAAAAAAGAGCCTGAGCCCAAGCAAGTATTCACTGAGAAGCAAAAGAAGTGGGCTAAGGATTTTTTGACGACACCGTCCCAAGCCGAGCTGAATATGCCTGACGACTATGGACATGAACTTCGTAGGCAAGCAAAAATATTGAAGGAGGAGAAAGAAGAAAGTAAAAAAAGCGGGAAACAAGTTGACCAGCTCGGGATGCAGAAGAAACAATCGATCCCCCCGCTCATAGTGAAAGCCGGTCCAGAAGAGGACCCCGAGATCATAGCAGCTGCGGCAGCACTTGGATTGACTGTAGCGGGTGCCATGAAACAAGCGTCCGAGATGGGTTTGACTCTTCGTGCCTTCTTAGGCCTTGAGGATGCGCCAGTATGTGAGATAGCATTACAATATGTGCGGAATGGGCCTCTCGTCGAGCCTGCGCGGGAAAAGAGTCTACCACCACAAATGCGAAATCTGCTACGTTGGTACAAGCAATTCATAACATGGGCCGACAAAGAATATGTTTATGCGAATGTTACAGATGAGCATCACACCAAACGGTACTCTGTAGAAGTTCATATGAGTGAATTGTTCCAGCTGTTCAATCTGCGCGACCTCGACAAATCTATGCTGAGTTGCTACGTTCTATAAGTGATTTATTTCTACCTCATCTCGTTCTTCATTGCCTGCACTATATATATATATTGTCCTAACTATATTGTTGCGTACGCTATTATGCAGATTGAAGATTTGGGAATGCAAAATAAGAAACATCCATGATGTTGGGTTCATTGACCCACATATCGTTAATGGACATGTGTTACAACATCACCCCGAAGACGTGGAGAAAGACCTGTACAAGTTTCTTAGAAAGCATCAACTCAAAAGTCATATTCTATTTCCTTACCATTTTGGGTGAGTGTTTCTCTCTTGTGCCCATTCTCTTTTGTTTACTCCATGCATGGTATGTCTAATCGATGAGTTATGCATGACT
>NW_025283508.1:0-1169 GCF_018294505.1 Triticum aestivum
GGGGGGGCACCCCCCGGAGACACGTGCCGCCTCTTCGGACATGCCACCACACCACCCCGCATGTATGAGGGCCCGGTGCGACGCTCGGGTGGCATTGCTACCCCCCAGGGCCCCCGTCCCGCCTAACCCTGTAGCGTTTGACCACGGGATCTAGCCCTTTTGCTTTGCACGGACGGGCTTTGAGCAGTGGACCTATCCACCCGGTTGTGGCAGGACAGCCCATAGGAACACTTTGGAGCAACATCCGGGCCAGACCCACAGCAAGATACCCTCCGTGTAGACCCGACGCGTCCGTTTCCCCCCTCCAGGTGCCGGCGGCGGCGCCGTCCGTGAGGGGGGCACACCCCGGAGACGCGTGCCGGGCGTTTGCACCCGCCACAACACTTCCAGAGTTGTGAGAGGCCGCCTGCGCAAGATTTGGCGGCATGCTAGCCCCCGGAGGCCGCCGGCCACAGTCGTAGACACGCGAAGAGCAATCCGCATAGAGGGAATTCTTCAGATACTACTCCATCACGAACAATTATGAAAAATTATCATCAGTCCTATAGCACATGTGCCCGCGTCGTGTAAAAAATCATGATTTTATCGCGCTCCGAGTATTTAATAATATTCACGCCGCATCGTTACCGCAGAACGTCTACTACCGTGTCATCGCCGTTCGTGAGGGGGGGCACCCCCCGGAGACGCGTGCCGCCTCTTCGGACATGCCACCACACCACCCCGCATGTATGGGGGCCCGGTACGACGCTCGGGTGGCATTGCTACCCCCCAGGGCCCCCGTCCCGCCTAACCCTGTAGCGTTTGACCACGGGATCTAGCCCTTTGACTTTGCACGGACGGGCTTTGAGCAGTGGACCTATCCACCCGGTTGTGGCAGGTCAGCTCATAGGAACACTTTGGAGCAACATCCGGGCCAGACCCACAGCAAGATCCCCTCCGTGTAGACCCGACGCGTCCGTTTCCCCCCTCCAGGTGCCGGCGGCGGCGCCGTCCGTGAGGGGGGGCACACCCCGGAGACGCGTGCCGGGCGTTTGCACCCGCCACAACACTTCCAGACTTGTGAGAGGCCGCCTACGCAAGATTTGGCGGCATGCTAGCCCCCGGAGGCCGCCGGCCACAGTCGTAGACACGCGAAGAGCAATCCGCATAGAGGGAATTGTTCAGATACT
>NW_025283509.1:0-1169 GCF_018294505.1 Triticum aestivum
AAAACCGTCATGCTTGTTGTGGGAAGCTCCGGTTTGTGAGAAGCATATACCCAAACCTGCCCCAAATGGGACAAAAATTGTACCACGGCATGTTGATGCCGCTCCATGATAGCATGCCAAGTTTTATGAATTTCAGACGAGATTTGGATTTACTAGAATTTAGAAACCAGGCATCTCAATGTTTTGCCGGCAATCAACGGTGCCCCAGTGTTTGAAATTCATTCTCATTTCTTGTATGGGACCTAAGCATGCACCCAAGGACACATATTTGATTTTTCAACCAATTTATATGCACTGGAGCATGTGCATGTAGTTCAAATTTGAAGTATGCACATAAAATCCATTGAAAACTCAATTAATGCATAAAAATGTCCAAACGAACCCCAAAAAATTTGTACCATAGCATGTTGATGCCGCACCATGATAGCATGCCAAGTTTCATGAATTTCACACGAGTTTTGGATTTACTAGAATTTAAAAACCAGGCATCTCAATGTTTTGCCAGCAATCGACGGTGCCCCGGTGTTTGAAATTCATTCCCATATCTTGCATGGGACCTAAGCATGCACCCAAGGACATAGATTTGATTTTTCAACCAATTTATATGCACTGGAGCATGTGCATGTAGTTCAAATTTTAATTATGCGCATAAAATGCATTGAAAACTCAGTTAATGAAATAAAATGTCCAAACGAACCCCAAAAAATCACAAAAAATCACACAAAACTTCTGTTGTCATATGTTGACAGGAGAATAAATTTGAAAGCAATAAGAGGCAATGGATATCGTTTCGTCCACAAAGATGGGACGTTCCCTACCGAAAACTATCATGCTTGTTGTGAGAAGCTCCGGTTTGTGAGAAGCATATACCCAAACCTGCCCCAAATGGGACAAAATTTGTACCACGGCATGTTGATGCCACACCATGATAGCATGCCAAGTTACATGAATTTTAGACGAGTTTTGGATTTACTAGAATTTAAAAACCAGGCATCTCAATGTTTTGCCAGCAATCGACGGTGCCCCGGTGTTTGAAATTCATTCCCATATCTTGCATGGGACCTAAGCATGCACCCAAGGACATAGATTTGATATTTCAACCAATTTATATGCACTGGAGCATGTGCATGTAGTTCAAATTTTAATTATGCGCATAAAATGCATTGAAA
>NW_025283510.1:0-1169 GCF_018294505.1 Triticum aestivum
CACCAAGCCGGACATATTGCGGCTGGAAGGCCCTTTATGCTGCGGAGGAAGTTTTGCGATCCGAAGTTTGCTCCGTTGGACCGGATGTGGAGTGTGGAGGACACCTATTTGGATTTGGCAGCGAGTGCTGCCGATGCGACCGGACACTTTTGAGATCAAAAAGATCACGAAGTGGAAAAGCTTTTCTGGTCACATTTCCACAATCCAGAACGTCCACTGGCAGTGGACGATCGCCTGGCTCAATGGGCCGAACTGAATAGGTTGTCCGGACTCGCCATGAAGTACGTCATGGGTCATCTTTGGCCGGGGAGATCGGAGTCAAAGAGTTACTTCAGGTTGGTGCAGCAATTCCTTGACGCGGTGCCGCGTATCAATGCGATGAAGAGGTCAGCATGCATAGAGGGCGCACGGATGGCTCTTGCCCGTGTCAAAACATACTGGGCAGAGGTGGAGACCACCGTTGTTGCGTCCCAAGATTCGGACAAAAGCCGAGTACCCTCCGAGCACTATTTTCAGGAAGTCCTTGAAGGCGCTCGTATAATAGAGACGCATTGCTCGAAGGATGCTATTTTATGATAGCATATGTAATTATAAAGCAATATTTTGATAAATTGTAGTGGCCTTTTATACTTGTGCCTTCAAGTATTGGGAACACCTCATGTGCAGCCGTTTTAAGAGATATATATATATATATATATATATATATATATATATATATATATATATATACAAAATCTGAAAGATGACAGTCGTTGGCTTCAGCCCCCACGCACATAGTGCGGGGGTGCTCACAAAAAACGCATTTTCACACTTAATCCAACGTCTTGGTCCTACAAAGGAGGTGATAGCGCAGCGGGCTAGGCAACCGGACTATAATGCTTTAACACTTTCACTTAGCCATAGGAGCTTGACAGTGGGACTATTTAGGTAGCCCCTTGGTGGCGACTGCGCTCGCCCGAGTTCGGGGCGCGTATGTGCCTGGCCGGGAAACGGCCCTTCGTTAAAGCGGAGGAATCCTATAGATTCCGGTAGGTCATCGAGTGGCTGACCAGTCTCGCACTACATCATGACAGTCAGTTTTCGGCTTTCTCTACTGAGGTGCTCGCCCGGCCGAACCGGGGCACAATCGAAGTAGTTCTCCTGGTGCTACCATAGCCGATAGAGCGGAA
>NW_025283511.1:0-1169 GCF_018294505.1 Triticum aestivum
CCGTGGTCGCCGGCGTCACCAGCTGACGTGGAGCATTAGGTTAGGTGCTAATCACTCAGTTAATTAAACCCTTGTGCATGACATGTGGGACCGCTGCTGTTAAAAACACGGGTTAAGTTAAATAACCCCCTGTTAGCTCTCTATCTCACTGACATGTGGGCCCCGATGTCAGTTTGACTTGCTGACGTGGCTTTTGACTGGCCCCACACGTCAGTGACTCATGCCAGCGGTGTGTCACTGACCAGTGGGCCCCACTGGTCAGGTTTGACCCGGACCAGCCCCTGTTGACTATGCTGAGGTCAGCATGACCTAGTGCTGACGCAATAATTCCTTTCTGGAATTTAAATAAATCTAAAATGATTTAATAATTCCAGAAAATAGCTAAAACTTCAATAAATCATAGAAAATTAACCGTAACTCCAAATTTAATAAATTATATATGAAAAATTATCAGAAAAATTCAAGGAATCCATCTGTACCAATTTCATGCATGTTAGAACAACTTATAGCTACTGTTTAGCACAAATCATATAAAGGGCATTTAAATAATCACATATGGAGTTTGAATTTGAATCTTGTATTCAAACCAACTTCATTTAATCTGGTTTTAGGTGCATTAGCCCAAAACACATTCATATTGCCATGTCATAGCATGCATCATATTGTGCATTGCATTGATTGTGTTCCTTTCTGTGTTGCCGGTATCTGTCCCCTCTCGATAGACGTGATACCGATGATGTGATCGTTGACACTGATGAAGACTCAATGTTATCTTCAGAAGTGCCAGGCAAGCAAAACCCCCTTGTTCATTCCGATACAATCCTACTCTCTCGCTCCTGCTCTCTTTTACTGCATTAGGACAACACCGATTCATCTGTTACTTGCTGCGGTAGCTGAACCCCTTTATCCTCTGCATGACCTGTCATTCCACAGTAAATAGATGAAACCCACTAGCATGAGTAGGAGTTGTTTGAGCCCTGTTGTGCCTACTCATTCATGCTTGTTTGTCATGCCTGCTACTGCTTAGAGTTGAGTCGGGTCTGAATCATCGGGGATGAATCAGAGGTGTGTGAACATGTCCTACGGTGTGTGAGCTAAGCGTGTGAACACGATTTGGTAAAGGTAGCGGTGAGAGGCCATGTAGGAGTACATGGTGGGTTGTCTCATTG
>NW_025283512.1:0-1169 GCF_018294505.1 Triticum aestivum
GATTCCTTGAATTTCACGAAAGCGGGCCAGTGTTCTCTTTGCTTCTCCAGTGTTCCCTTGAATTCTGGAGTCTTCCTTTCTGCAGCAAGGTAGTTGGCCCATACAGTTTTCTTGTGGGTGTTGAATGCAATTGCCATCTTCTTAAGAGCAGCGTCCTTGACTTTCTGCACATCTGCATCAGTGAAATAATCTGGTAGGGTGAAATGTTCCATCAGAGATTCCCAAAGCTTTTGTTTTGCTCTATCGTCGACCCAAGTAACATCTAGGCGTTTAGTTTTTGGCTCTTTCCATTCTTGACTGGAGATCTGGAGTTGGTCCTTCACAAGAACTCCGCACTGACGAACGAACTTGTTCGCAATGTTCTTAGGCGTGAGGGGTTCACCACTAGCTTTGATGGAATCGATGTTGTACTTTACACCCTCCTTCAACTTTTTGCCCGGGCCGCGCTTTGTCCTGCTGTCTATAGAAGCAGATTTGCTCGATCCGGAGGGCTGAAAGAAGAAAAATTTATTCGTTAATATATCTTAAAATAAAAAAACATGTTATGATCACTAGATGCCTGCTTATATAAATATACCTCACCGGTAGTCTTTGTTATTTCAAGATCAACATTGTATTCGTCATCATAATCATTGTCTGCGTCATCATAATCATAATCACAGTTCATGACTTCATCAGCTTGGTCGTCGAGATCGAATATCTTATCATCACCCTCCCCGGTATTGTTCAGATATTGGGAGCCGTCATTTGCTTCATTCAGATCATCTGGCCTGCTAGGGCTACGTATGATCTCGAACAGGGCCTCTTCTCCCTCTCTGCCGGTATTGTCCGCCATAGCTTTTATTTAACTAATACAGAAGAAATATAAAATAATTTAGTATTCAAATTACAATGCATGGATGCAATCAATAAGAAAAAACTGAATCATATAGTACATAATATGCATCGTCTCGAATAATATATAATCTCGAATACATCATCTCGAATAATATATAATCCCGAATACATCACTGGCTAGGTAGCTAATAAAGATCGAATACTATAGAAGAATCTAGGCCACTCGCGGTTCCTGGGGCGCGGGCGGTGGACACCCAAAGACAAGGAACCATCACAGGATCATATCTCCGGTCATCTGCCCAAAGAACCTGCCAGGTATTGGAGAACCTGAC
>NW_025283513.1:0-1169 GCF_018294505.1 Triticum aestivum
TCTCCCTGAGACGCCGCTTCTCCAAAGCAAGAACACTGTCATGCAGACTCCGCATAGCACCGGTTGCAGCATTGAGCATATTTGTCGGTAGCATCGCCCTACCCGCCACATGCACCCTCCTCGAGATATCCTGCGGTGAAGGTGGCCCGTCCTGAGCACGGATCGTACTCGGTGCCGGCTGGCTCGCACCCTTCTTAGTCTTTCTTTTGCGTGCCTTCTTCTTCTCCTGTAATGGGACCGAGTTCTGCTCACAGACCGCCTTCTTGAGTGTGTTGGGGCTGATAATATTTCGCACCTCGCCTATCTGAGGCTCGGTGAAGTCGGCAGCTGGAGGCGTCTCCTGAGAGCTGAACGCCAGACGGCGCCTGTTGCAACTTGGCTTCTCCGCGGTACGAGCTAGATCGCACACGTCTTTTGTTGGGTTTGGTTCTTGAGAAGGAGGCCCCATGAAGTCTCCATTGTACCCATGCTCGGCAAAGTACTGATCGACGTTGCCAAATGTATCATCGTCGTCGTCGTCGTCGTTCTGATCCTGTGCCATATGCATGTTTGGATCCAGTGGCATAGGGATGTCCGGCACCGTTACGGCGGTCTTGCCATGGGGCCGACTTGGCGCCGGCATGACTGGCGGTGTTGTCTTTGGGGTGGTGTCCCCCGCCCCCAAACGAATCTGGCTCTTCGGCCAAAGCAGGGGCCAGCTCAGGCAGGCGCTGAGGGTCATCACGTCATCATCGTTGGCCCCAACGGGTCGAATCGGAGGTAACAAGTCGTCGCAGCCTGGCAGCACCCGAACCAGTTGAACCCTAAACAAGTTGGGTGGCATCTGGGTACCGTGGAACAAGGGGTTGCCCGGTTGAACGATTTTGCCCTTGGCGACATCGACCAACTCGTTGTTCACGAAGTGGAGGAGAGTGCACGGAACGTCGGCGGCGCCCTGCGAAAACATGTAGGGCGTCAGGGATGCCCAGTCAAAGGCAAGGAGATGAAGTCCTCGGCCGAGAGAGGCTTAATTAGTTACCGTGATGATGGCGTCGAGCTCGGCTAATGTCGAGGCACCGCCAACGGCGGGCGTGCAGTTGACGGAGCGGCCGCTTGCTGAAGAGGTGCCGGCCGGCGTACACCCGGGTGCATTAAGCTCCCGTGCCGGCGTCGGAGACACCAATGCCGCC
>NW_025283514.1:0-1169 GCF_018294505.1 Triticum aestivum
AAATTATTATAAGGGATCATCCTACTTGCTACCGTCGTTCTAAGCAAATAAGATGCAAAAACATGATAAACATCACATGCAATCGAATAGTGACATGATATGGCCAATATCATCATGCTCCTTTGATCTCCATCTTCGGGGCACCATGATCATCTTCGTCACCGGCATGACACCATGATCTCCATCATCATGATCTCCATCATTGTGTCTTCATGAAGTTGTCACGCCAACGATTACTTCTACTTCTATGGCTAACCGTTTAGCAACAAAGTAAAGTGAATTACATGGCGTTATTCAAATGACACGCAGGTCATGCAAAATAATAAAGACAACTCCTATGGCTCCTGCCGGTTGTCATACTCATCGACATGCAAGTCGTGATTCCTATTACAAGAATATGATCAATCTCATACATCACATATATCATTCATCACATCTTCTGGCCATATCATATCACATATATCACTTGCTGCAAAAACAAGTTAGACGTCCTCTAATTGTTGTTGCAAGTTTTTACGTGGTTTGTAGGTTTCTAGCAAGAACGATTTCTTACCTACGTATGACCACAACGTGATTTGCCAATTTCTATTTACCCTTCATAAGGACCCTTTTCATCGAATCCGTTCCGACTAAAGTAGGAGAGACAGACACCCGCTAGCCACCTTATGCAACTAGTGCATGTCAGTCGGTGGAACCTGTCTCACATAAGCGTACGTGTATGGTCGGTCCGGGCCGCTTCATCCTACAATGCCGCCGAAACAAGAAACGACTAGTAGCGGCAAGAAGAATTGGCAACATCAACGCCCACAACTTCTTTGTGTTCTACTCGTGCATAGTAACTACGCATAGGCCTGGCTCATGATGCCACTGTTGGGAATCGTAGCATAATTTAAAATTTTCCTACGCTCACCAAGATGCATCTATGGAGTCTACTAGCAACGAGGGGAAAGGAGTGGATCTACATACCCTTGTAGATCGCGAGCGGAAGCGTTCCAATGAACGTGGATGACGGAGTCGTACTCGCCGTGATCCAAATCACCGATGACCGAGTGCCGAACGGACGGCACCTCCGCGTTCAACACACGTACGGTGCAGCGACGTCTCCTCCTTTCTTGATCCAGCAAGGGGGGAGGAGAGGTTGATGGAGATCCAACAGCACGACGGCGTGG
>NW_025283515.1:0-1169 GCF_018294505.1 Triticum aestivum
CTTGGACTATTACTCTGTTTTGGGATCCCGGAGTCATTTCCACGATTGAAGAACCCCGGGGGTGCGTTTACATGTCGGTCATCAACACTCACATATTTGGCCGATTCTTGTCCGTTTCATGCACTATTACTCAGCATTTTGGGGACCCAGAGCGATTTCCACGATTGATGAACTCCGGGATGCGTTTATGTGTCCGTCGTCAACTCTCACAGTTTTGTCCAATTCTGACCCGTTTCGTGGACTATTACTCAATGTTTTCGGGTATCGAAGCGATTTTCATAGTTGTTGAACCCCAAGGTGTGCTTACGTGTTGGTCATCAACACTTGCAGTTTTGGCCGATTCTGGCCCGTTTCATGGACTATTACTCACCGTTTTTGGGCCCCAAAGTGATTTCCATGGTTGTCGAACTCCAAGGTGCGCTTATGTGTCGGTCATCAACAATCACAGTTCGGGCTGATTCTGGCCCGTTTCTTGGATTATTACTCTGTTTTGGGGTCCCGGAGTCATTTCCACGATTGACGAACCTCAGGGTGCGTTTACGTGTCGATCATCAACACTCACATATTTGGCCGATTCTTGTCCGTTTCGTGGACTATTACTCGCCGTTTTGGGGACCCAGAGCGATTTCCACGATTGATGAACCCCGGGGTGCGTTTATGTGTCCGTCGTCAACACTCACAGTTTTGTCCAATTCTGACCCGTTTCGTGGACTATTATTCACCGTTTTGGGGTCCCGAAGCGATTTCCATAGTTGTTGAACCCCAAGGTGTGCTTATGTGTTGGTCATCAACACTTGCAGTTTTGGCCGATTCTGGCCCGTTTCATGGACTATTACTCACCGTTTTGGGGTCCCAAAACGATTTCCATGGTTGTCGAACTCCAAGGTGTGCTTACGTGTTGGTCATCAACACTCGCAGTTTTGGCCGATTCTGGCCCATTTCATGGACAATTGCTCACTGTTTTGGGGTCCCGGAGTGATTTCCATGGTTGTCGAACCCCGGGTGCGTTTACGTGTTTGTTGTCAACATTCGCGGTTTTAGCCGATTCTGGCCCTTTCATGGACTATTACTCACCGTTTTTGGGCCCCAAAGCGATTTCCATGGTTGTCAAACTCCAAGGCGCGCTCACGTGTCGGTCATTAACAATCACAGTTCGGGCTGATTCTGGC
>NW_025283516.1:0-1169 GCF_018294505.1 Triticum aestivum
AGGAGACGAAGGAGATTATGCGTCAAGTACAAGAGCTTCTCGACAAAGGTTATATACGCGAATCCCTTAGTCCTTGTGCTGTTCCTATTATTCTAGTGCCGAAAAAGGATGGTACATCACGTATGTGTGTTGATTGTAGAGGCATTAATAATATTACTATTCGTTATCGTCATCCTATTCCTAGGCTAGATGATATGCTTGATGAATTGAGTGGCTCTACAATATTCTCCAAAGTTGATTTGCGTAGTGGCTACCATCAAATTCGTATGAAATTGGGAGATGAATGGAAAACAGCATTTAAAACTAAGTTTGGATTATATGAGTGGTTAGTCATGCCTTTTGGGTTAACTAATGCACCTAGTACTTTCATGAGATTAATGAACGAAGTTTTACGTGCTTTCATTGGACGATTTGTGGTAGTTTACTTTGATGACATATTGATTTATAGCAGATCATTGGAAGAACATTTGGAACATTTACGTGCTGTTTTTATTGCTCTACGTGATGCACGTTTGTTTGGTAACCTTGGGAAGTGCACCTTTTGCACCGACCGAGTATCTTTTATTGGCTATGTTGTTACTCCACAGGGAATTGAAGTTGATAAAGCCAAGATTGAAGCTATTGAGAGTTGGCCGCAGCCCAAAACGGTCACACAAGTGAGGAGTTTTCTTGGCCACGCTGGATTCTATAGGCGTTTTGTGAGAGATTTCAGCACCATTGCTGCACCTCTCAATGAGCTTACAAAGAAAGATGTGCCTTTTCTTTGGGGTACTGCACAGGAAGAAGCCTTCACGGTATTGAAAGATAAGTTGACACATGCTCCTTTACTCCAACTTCCTGATTTTAATAAGACTTTTGAGCTTGAATGTGATGCTAGTGGAATTGGATTAGGAGGTGTGTTATTACAAGATGGCAAACCTGTTGCATACTTTTCTGAAAAATTGAGTGGGCCTAGTCTGAATTATTCTACTTATGATAAAGAATTATATGCTCTTGTTCGGACTTTAGAAACATGGCAACATTATTTATGGCCCAAAGAATTTGTTATACATTCTGATCATGAATCTTTGAAACATATTAAAAGTCAAGCTAAACTGAATCATAGACATGCTAAATGGGTTGAATTCATTGAGACTTTCCCTTATGTCATTAAACACAAGAAGGGAAAA
>NW_025283517.1:0-1169 GCF_018294505.1 Triticum aestivum
TAGAAGGTGTACCCAACAGTTTCCTTTGGGTATCCTATGAAGACACATTTCTCCGATTTGGGTTCGAGCTTATCAGGTTGAAGCTTTTTCACATAAGCATCGCAGCCCCAAACTTTAAGAAACGACAACTTTGGTTTCTTGCCAAACCACAGTTCATAAGGCGTCGTCTCAACGGATTTTGATGGTGCCCTATTTAACGTGAATGCGGCCGTCTCTAAAGCATATCCCCAAAATGATAGCGGTAAATCAGTAAGAGACATCATAGATCGCACCATATCTAGTAAAGTACGATTACGACGTTCGGACACACCATTACGCTGTGGTGTTCCGGGTGGCGTGAGTTGCGAAACTATTCCACGGTTTTTCAAATGTACACCAAACTCGTAACTCAAATATTCTCCTCCACGATCAGATCGTAGAAACTTTATTTTCTTGTTACGATGATTTTCAACTTCACTCTGAAATTTTTTTGAACTTTTCAAATGTTTCAGACTTATGTTTCATTAAGTAAATATACCCATATCTGCTTAAATCATCTGTGAAGGTGAGAAAATAACGATATCCGCCCCGAGCCTCAATATTCATCGGGCCACATACATCGGTATGTATGATTTCCAACAAATCTGTTGCTCTCTCCATAGTACCGGAGAACGGTGTTTTAGTCATCTTGCCCAAGAGGCACGGTTCGCAAGTACCAAGTGATTCATAATCAAGTGGTTCCAAAAGTCCATCGGTATGGAGTTTCTTCATGCGCTTTATACCGATATGACCTAAACGACAGTGCCACAAATAAGTTGCACTTTCATTATCAACTCTGCATCTTTTGGCTTCAACATTATGAATATGTGTATTACTACTATCGAGATTCAATAAAAATAGACCACTCTTCAAGGGTGCATGACCATAAAAGATATTAGTCATATAAATAGAACAACCATTATTCTCTGATTTAAATGAATAACCGTCTCGCATTAAACAAGATCCAGATATAATGTTCATGCTCAACGCTGGCACCAAATAACAATTACTTAGGTCTAATATTAATCCCGAAGGTAGATGTAGAGGTAGCGTGCCGACTGCGATCACATCGACTTTGGAACCGTTTCCCACGCGCATCGTCACCTCGTCCTTTGCCAGTGCCCGCTTATTCTGTAGTCCCTGTTTCGAGT
>NW_025283518.1:0-1169 GCF_018294505.1 Triticum aestivum
TTCCCTGGTCTCTCCCGACCTCTAGGCCCTAGCTCCACCTCGACCGAGAGCTCCACGCCGCCGGCGATGTCGCCGTCGTGGCCACGGTCGCCGTAGCGCCCAACCGAGCACACCATCGTGCTCCACACATCACCAGGAGCACGTAGAACGCACCAACGCCTCCCCAAACCCCCTGCAACACTGATCCCGACCGCACCCGAACTCCGGCCGCCGCAGCCGAGCTCGCCGCCGTCAACTCCGGCCACCCCGAGCCCAACCACCACCACCAATAGACGCGGCTCAACCTCAGCAACACGTAGATGCCTTCCGCCGTCCATTTGGTCGCCGGAATGGCAAAAAGCACTCTCGCCGCCGTCTCGGATCTCGCCGGCGTCATGTCGCCGGTGGGGTTTGACTTGACCGACCTGGGGTTTGACCCCCCAGGGTCACTGACGCGTGGGCCCTGTCGGCTAGATGGTTAGGTTAGCGCTAACTACTGTTAGTCAACCCCCCCTGACACTGACAGTGGGCCCCAGCGCCACTAATTAGTAATTAGAATTAATTTAAATCTGATTAGCCCCTGTGTCACTGACGTGTGGACCCCACACGTCAGGTTTGACCCGATCCAGCCCTGTTGACCTGCTGACGTCACTGTGACGTCAGGCTGACGCAGTAATTGAATTTCTGGATTTAAATTAAATCAGGAAATTCCAGAATATTAATTAAACTTCCAAAATTCATAACTTTTATTCTGTAACTCCAAATTGGACAAATTATATATGAAAAATGATCAGAAAAATCCAATCTATCCATCTGTACTATTTTCATGCATGATCAAACAAGTTAAATTGATGATTCAAGCAGAACAAGGAAAAGCACTTTAAAAGGCCATATTTGAATTTGAAATTTGAATCTTTGATTCAAATTTGTTCAAACCCTTCTGGCTTTAGTTGCATTAGCCCAATACACTCATATTGCCATGTTTCATGCATGCATCATATTGTTGCACATTGTTTGGTGATGTTTGTGTATCGATGCCCTTTGCGACAGGTTCTGTCCCCGAGGAGTACCGTGATTACCCTAACGAAGAACCGTATCCGTGCATCGAACCATCAGGCAAGCAACCAACCATTTGATCATATCGATACAATCCCATGTTCTCGCTCCTGCTCTCTTTTACTGCATTAAGA
>NW_025283519.1:0-1169 GCF_018294505.1 Triticum aestivum
GTGGCTATCCTGAACTACGACTGCGAGTAACTCTTTTGAGGTGGCGCACACGAGTCCACATATTCACCATATCAATACACCACTATGGATCCGCTCCCGTCTCCCTACGAGAACGCCATCCATAGCACTCACGCTTATCTTGCGTATTTTAGAGTATCCACTTTCACTTGTCTATGAACTGATATAAGCAACCCAGAAGTCCTTTTCCGCGGACACGGCTATTCGAATAGATGATGTTAACCCTGCAGGGGTGTACTTCTTCATACATGTTTCCACCACTTAGCGTCTGCACACGACATGTGCTCGGCAGACTTCAAGCGAAAGCCGACGTGGGTGTAGACCACGACCTACCTAAACACTCAAGTCTCTAGTCCAGGTTTATCGCCTATTCGGGTTCCATCCATGAGGAGATCCGGCCGGAGTTTCGCTCACAGCCCCAAACGATGTGAACAGGGTTCCGTGACACCAAACGGGCGCCCGGTATACCCAGCCACGTGCCTACCGCATCACAGCCCACCCCTACAGTCAGCGCTGTCCACGGCCTCCAGCATACTACAAACACCAGAAACTACTTGCAACTCCTGGACAGAGGACAAGGGTGAATAAGAAGTCGAGCGGGGTCATATTTCAGGGCCCAATGTATGGTAGTAGCTGAATCATGGATCACAAACACGGAACTCAGTTCCTGAGGACGGCTGCAATGAGACAACCCACCATGTACTCCTACATGGCCTCTCACCGCTACCTTTACCAAATCGTGTTCACACACTTAGCTCACACACAGTAGGACATGTTCACACGCCTCTGATTCATCCCCGATGAATCAGACCTGACTCAACTCTAAGCAGTAGCAGGCATGACAAACAAGCATGAATGAGTAGGCACAACAGGGCTCAAACAACTCCTACTCATGCTAGTGGGTTTCATCTATTTACTGTGGAATGACAGGTCATGCAAAGGATAAAGGGGTTCAGCTACCGCAGCAAGTAACAGATGAATCGTTGTTGTCCTAATGCAGTAAAAGAGAGCAGGAGCGAGAGAGTGGGATTGTATCGGAATGAACAAGGGGGTTTTGCTTGCCTGGCACTTCTGAAGATAACATTGAGTCTTCATCAGTGTCAACGATCACATCATCGGTATCACGTCTATCGAGAGGGGACAAATACCGG
>NW_025283520.1:0-1169 GCF_018294505.1 Triticum aestivum
TGGACTGCCATCTCGATGGTCACTCCAACACCATGAGCGGTGTGCAGCACGGTAGTGGACTCATACTCCCGAGAGTAGAGGTGGACGATGGCACGGTACTGCTCCTGGTTAAAGTCCTGGTACTCCTCGTAGACGGTGTACTCAGGGTGCCAGCGATAACCCAGATAGGTCATCATATCAGCTAGCACAGCAGGTGATCCTGAGGCACCAATGGCCGCAGTGTGGCGCACGACCTGCCTCGCGGGTTCCATCTGAAAACAAAGATGTTTCAATGGAGTCAAATGACAACATGGGCACTATTCAAAATGCTATCCTACAGAATAACTATGGCTTATCCAACTTCGGGGTGAACGTGGTAACGGGATCCTAATGTTAGAGTTAGTAAATTCGTTTAACCCGAGTAGAAAAGAGTTCAGAGTCCCAGAGTAAAGGTCGAGGAGTAAAAGATCCTAGTACCACCCGATGGCGACGTGGGCCCGTAAGGCACACAACCAAGTTAGTAAAAGTTTTTGTAATGTCTAGACTCGACTTCGGCCAAGGAGTGTGGAAGGGGGATTCCTACAGGCAGTCGGCTCTGATACCAACTTGTGACGCCCCCGATTCAATCGTACACTAATCATGCACGCAAATGTGTACGATCAAGATCAGGGACTCACGGGAAGATATCATAACACAACTCTAAAAATAAAATAAGTCATACAAGCTTCATAATACAAGCCAGGGGCCTCGAGGGCTCGAATACAAGTGCTCGATCATAGACGAGTCAGCGGAAGCAACAATATCTGAGTACAGACATAAGTTAAACAAGTTTGCCTTAAGAAGGCTAACACAAACTGGGGTACAGATCGAAAGAGGCGCAGGCCTCCTGCCTGGGATCCTCCTAAACTACTCCAGGTCGTCGTCAGCGGGCAGCACGTAGTAGTAGGCACCTCCGGTGTAGTAGGGGTCGTCGTCGACGGTGGCGTCTGGCTCCTGGACTCCAGCATCTGGTTGCGACAACCAGGAAGAAGGAAAGGGGGAAAAAGGGGGGAGAAAGCAACCGTGAGTACTCATCCAAAGTACTCGCAAGCAAGGAACTACACTACATATGCATGGGTATATGTGTAAGGAGGCCATATCAGTGGACTGAACTGCAGAATGCCAGAATAAGAGGGGGATAACTAATCCTG
>NW_025283521.1:0-1169 GCF_018294505.1 Triticum aestivum
CTCTGATATAATGTCAGGCAATACTAATTTCAATCTGTTAAAAATCACCTTCGAAGCAATTTTGTATAGTACATTGCACAAACTGATTGGACGGAATTGGGACAAGTGTGTTGGATTTTTTACCTTGGGTATTAGGACTAGAACAGTCTCATTAATACATGCTGCTGACTCAGTACCTTCAACAATTCGTCTTGGGCTGGCCCATAATCATTTACTATCTCCGTTGGCCGTCTCTAGTTGTTCAATATGCACATCAGCCCATTAAAATTATGTGCCACTTGTGTTTTTTCTTTAGCCGGAAGCTGTGTTTCGAGACCCATTTCATTCGGCCCATTAGTGTTTACTCTACCCAACCCGGCCCTTCTCACCTAAAAAAACGGCCCTTCTTTGTTTTTTTACGCAAAATCTTTTCCAAGCCTAACATTGAGCTTACATCTCCAGATCCATCACGAATATAGAAAAGAGGCACAATATCACAAAGCACAAGTAACGCTGAGCTTAATTATCCACATCCACTAAACATGGAGCAGCAAAATGCAACCAGTTTGCACAACAGAAGCATTACAAAATACTCCAGCAGTATATCACATTCACATAGGTTCTATGGATCAAGTAGAGAAAGACGATTGACCTTGGACAAACAACTTACCTTTGAGCTGATCTTGCTTGCAATTGACTTAACGAAAACTCTAGTTTTGCATCCATCTCAGCCTGCTTCTTCCTGTTCTCCTCGCCTCAGCGTTGCCGCATCGTACTCCATCCATTTCACCTCACCGTTGCCGCATAGGACCTACACCTTCCCGGCCGCACGTCTTCCGAGTCCATTAACTGCTGCAACCGGTCGACCGTCGTCTTCTCGTCTTCTGAGAGTCTCCATTAACAAGGCACGCACCGGTGAACGAAGCGGCTCGTGTCGTTCGCCGTCCGGGTGTGCATGCGTGCGCGCGCTCCGTATAAAACGGGCACAAGCCACACACCGAGCCACCCGGCATCGGCGCACGCACGGTCGGTCGGACATGTCGGACTGGTCGGCGCTTCCGTCGGACCTCGTCCGCAGCGTCGCCGACCGCCTGCTCGCCGCCGCGGGCGACGTCGACTACTACATGGGCATGCGCGCTGTCTGCCACGGCTGGCGCCTGGCCATGGCCGACCCATGCCGGTGCGTCACC
>NW_025283522.1:0-1169 GCF_018294505.1 Triticum aestivum
TAATGCAACTAAAGCCAGAAGTGTTTGAGCAAATTTGAATCAAAGATTCAAATTCCAAATTCAAATATGGCCTTTTAAAGTGCCTTTTCTTGTTCTGTTTAAAACATCAATTTAACTTGTTTGATCATGCATGAAAATAGTACAGATGGATAGATTGGATTTTTCTGATCATTTTTCATATATAATTTGTCCAATTTGGAGTTACAGAATAAAAGTTATGAATTTTTGAAGTTTAATTAATATTCTGGAATTTCCTGATTAAATTTAAATCCAGAAATATCATTTACTGCGTCAGCCTGACGTCACAGTGACATCAGCAGGTCAACAGGGCTGGCTCGGGTCAAACCTGACGTGTGGGGTCCACACGTCAGTGACCAGGTGCTAATCCCGCGTTGACCCCGGGCTGGTTAGCTTTGACTAACCCCTGGGGCCCACTTGTCAGCGTCAGTAGGTGATGGATTAGTGGTTAATCAACTAGGCCACGTCAGCTCGCCGGAGTTCTGGCCGGCGGCGACCAACAGTGCGGCGGCGATAGTGGTTTTGGTCGTTTCGGCCACCAAAGGGAACGTGGCGACCACCGGAGTGAAGCTGAGGACGACCCGCGGCTCTTGGCGGAGTCCGTTGGGGTCGGGGTGGCCGGAGTCGACGGCGGTGAGCTCGGCTGCGGCCGCCGGGGTTCGGTCGTGCGCGGGATTGGTGCTGGAGCTCGAAGTCGAGCAAAGTGAGGCGCTAGGGATGCTCTACGGGTTATTGCGAACGTGTTGGACTCGCCGGGGTGACCAAATGGTCACCGGAGCTGCGTCGACGGCGAGCTCGGCGACGGCGGAGGTTCGGCCGAGGTGGGGATGCAGCTACGGTGAGGGAACGAGGGGAAGGAGAGGGGGAAACGGCTCGGGGGCTCACCGCGGTTGCAGTGGGCGTCGAAGCGGGCTCGGGGACGCGCTGGAGACGGCGAATTCGTCGGCGACGGTGGTCGGAGTCCGAAGAGGGGAACGGCGACGTGGCGGCGATGCAGGGCTTCCGGGGACTCGTGGAGCGGTGGGGAGGAAGAGGGAGTCGAGGCGGAGCTTCTGAGCTACTCGGGGGAGCGAGGGGTGGCCGGAGTCAGTGGCTACGGCGAACGGCGGCGACGGTGGTGTTCGGCCGAGAGCGAGAGAGAGCGAGGGAGA
>NW_025283523.1:0-1169 GCF_018294505.1 Triticum aestivum
TGTTTCTTGAATCAGGTCCTTTCTCGAGAAAAGGTTTGTCTCGAAAAGTTGAGTGGGAGGATGGTGGAGACTTGATATGGTTATTGAACCATCACTTCAACCAGTGTGTATCAGGGCACAGGAAGTTGTTCCCGTGGCACCTACACCAATTGAAGTAGAAGCTTATGATAGTGATCATGAAGTTTCGGATCAAGTCACTGCCGTACCTCGTAGGGTGACAAGGATACGTACTACTTCAGAGTGGTACAGTAATCCTGTCTTGAAGGTCATGTTGCTAGACAACAATGAACCTATGAGCTATGGAGAAGTGATGGTGGGCCCAAATTCCGACAAATGGTTAGAAGCCATGAAATCCGAGATAGGATCCATGTATCAGAACAAAGCATGGACTTTGGTGGACTTGCCCAAAGATCGGCAAGCCATTGAGATAAATGGATCTTTAAGAAGAAGATGGACGTGGATGGTAATGTCACCATCTATGAAGCTCGACTTGTGGCGAAGAGGTTTTCACAAGTTCAAGGAGTTGACTGCGATGAGATTTTCTCATCCGTAGTGATGCTTAAGTCCGTCGGATTCATGTTAGCATTAGCTGCATTTATGAAATCTGGCAGATGGATGACAAAACGAGTTTCCTTACCAGTCTTCGTATGGAAAGGTTGTATGTGATAAAAATCAGAAAGTTTTTGTCGATCCTAAGGATGCTAAAAGGTATGCTAGCTCCAGCGATCCTTCCATGGACTGGAGTAAGCATCTCGGAGTTGGAATGTGCGCTTTGATAAGATGATCAAAGATTTTGGGTTTATACAAAGTTTATGAGAAACTTGTATTTCCAAAGAAGTGAGTGGGAGCACTATAGAATTTCTGATGAGTATATGTTGTTGACATATTGATGATCAGAAATGATGTAGAATTTCTAGAAAGCATATAGGGTTATTTGAAAACTGTTTTTCAATGGAAAACCTGGATTAGGCTACTTGAACAATAAGCATCAAGATCTATAAGATAGATCAAAATGCTTAATAGTACTTTCAAATGAGCACGTACCTTGACATGATCTTGAAGGTGTTCAAGATGGATCAGTCAAAGAAGGAATTCTTGCCTGAGATGTAAGGTATGAAGTTAAGACTTAAAATCTCGACCACGGCAGAATAGAGAGAAAGGACGAAGGT
>NW_025283524.1:0-1169 GCF_018294505.1 Triticum aestivum
AGTGATGTGAACTAGACTACTGACTCTAGTAAACTCTTGGGTATTAGTCACATGGCGATGTGACCTGTGAGTGTTAATCACATGGCGATGTGAACTAGATTATTGACTCTAGTGCAAGTGGGAGACTGTTGGAAATATGCCCTAGAGGCAATAATAAAAGTATTATTATTATATTTCCTTGTTCATGATAATTGTCTTTTATTCATGCTATAACTGTATTATCCGGAAATCGTAATACACGTGTGAATACATAGACCACAATATGTCCCTAGTGAGCCTCTAGTTGACTAGCTCGTTGTGATCAACAGATAGTCATGGTTTCCTGGCTATGGACATTGGATGTCGTTGATAACGGGATCACATCATTAGGAGAATGATGTGATGGACAAGACCCAATCCTAAGACTAGCACAAAAGATCGTGTAGTTCATTTGCTAGAGCTTTGCCAATGTCAAGTATCTCTTCCTTGGACCATGAGAGCGTGTAACTCCTGGATACCGTAGGAGTGCTTTGGGTGTATCAAACGTCACAACGTAACTGGGTGACTATAAAGGTGCACTACAGGTATCTCCGAAAGTATCTATTGTTTTATGCGGATCGAGACTGGGATTTGTCACTCCGTGTAAACGGAGAGGTATCTCTGGGCCCACTCGGTAGGACATCATCATATGCGCAATGTGACCAAGGAGTTGATCACGGGATGATGTGTTACAGAACGAGTAAAGTGACTTGCCGGTAACGAGATTGAACAAGGTATTGGATACCGACGATCGAATCTCGGGCAAGTAACATACCGATAGACAAAGGAAATTGAATACGGGATTGATTAAGTCCTTGACATCGTGGTTCATCCGATGAGATCATCGTGGAACATGTGGGAGCCATCATGGGTATCCAGATCCCGCTGTTGGTTATTGACCGGAGAACGTCTCGGTCATGTCTACATGTCTCCCGAACCCGTAGGGTCTACACACTTAAGGTTCGATGACGCTAGGGTTATAAAGGAAGTTTGTATGTGGTTACCGAATGTTGTTCGGAGTCCCGGATGAGATCCCGGACGTCACGAGGAGTTCCGGAATGGTCCGGAGGTAAAGATTTATATATGGGAAGTCCTATTTTGGCCACCGGAAAATGTTCGGGATTTTTCGGTATTGTACCGGGAAGGTTCTA
>NW_025283525.1:0-1169 GCF_018294505.1 Triticum aestivum
TTGTGTGCCAAATATATGTTGATGATATTATTTTTGGTTCCACTAACCATGCTATTAACGTTGAGTTTGAGAATCTTATGACCAAGGAATTTGCTATGAGCATGATGGGAGAGTTGAAGTTTTTCCTCGGATTTCAAGTGAAGCAATTGAGAGGAGGAACCTTCATCAACCAAGCACTTTATATTCAAGACATGCTCAAGAGGTTCAAAATGCAAGATGTCAAGCCCATGAAGACGCCCATGCCCACAAATGGCCAACTTAATCTTGATCCCAATGGTAAAGATGTGGATCAAAAGGTATATCGCTCTATGATCGGTTCTTTGCTTTACCTTTGTGCATCTAGGCCGGATATTATGTTGAGTGTGTGTATGTGTGCAAGATTTCAATCCGCTCCCAAGGAGAGCCATTTTTCGGCAGTGAAAAGAATCCTTCGATATTTGGTTCATACCCCGAACTTGGGCCTTTGGTACCCCAAAGGAGCAACTTTCAAGTTATTAGGATATTCGGATTCGGATTGGGCCGGAGACAAGGTAGACCGCAAGTCCACTTCCGGGTCATGTCAATTCCTAGGGAGGTCATTGGTAAGTTGGTCTTCAAAGAAGCAGAATTGTGTGTCCCTTTCAACCGTCGAGGCCGAGTACATTGCTGCAGGAAGTTGTTGTGCACAATTATTATGGATGAGGCAAACTTTGATGGATTATGGTGTCAAATGTGACAAAGTGCCTCTATTTTGTGACAATGAAAGTGCAATCAAGATCGCCGACAATCCAGTGCAACATAGCCGAACCAAACATATCGAGATTCGTCATCACTTCATTCGAGATCATGTGGCCAAGGGAGACATTGATTTATTCCATGTCAACACCGAGAAGCAACTTGCCGACATTTTCACCAAGCCACTTGATGAAGCAAGATTCCGCGAGTTAAGGCATGAGCTGAATATCGTGGATATAAGTAACTTGGATTGAGGTTCTTGCATACACACACATACTCTACTAGTATCTTGTTTTAGATGTAGGCACCTAAGTAGGGGGAGCTAGCTCAACTAATGAGCTATCTTATCCTACTAGTGCATAAATTGATCAAAATCTTTCACATTAGCCATTTGAAGATGGCATTTGTGCTTCAAAGATGAGTATTGGTCTTGGGCCCAAGGTTCATATCTTCGC
>NW_025283526.1:0-1169 GCF_018294505.1 Triticum aestivum
GAGGTGCACAAACATCCAAATGCACATGATCAGGTTAATGTATCTATACCACCATTTAATGGCCGTTTTAAACCTGCTTTATATATTGAATGGGAGTTCGACATAAAAAATATATTTGCTTCCCATAATTTCAATGAACATAAAAAGGTTAAGGTTGCGGTTGGTTCTTTCACTGGTTATGCTTTGGTTTGGTGGAGTGAATATTGTCGGTTACACCCTGATTATATACCTACTACTTGGGATGATTTGAAACTTGCCATGCGACATACTTTTGTCCCTGCTTATTATACTCGTGACATGATTAAGAAGTTGCAACACTTAAAACAAGGTAGTGAAACTGTAACAAAATATTATGATGATTTACAAACTACCTTGTTGCATTCCTCTTTAGAAGAAAGTGAAGATGATTTTATGGATAGATTTTGGGGAGGATTAAACCGTGATATTCAAGAGATACTCATTCATGAAGAGTGTTATCCTATGGACCATTTGTTTCATCTTGCTTGCAAAGCTGAACAGGAAATAAAACGACGTGTTGGCCACGAGGAGAACAAGCGCACGGTGCACATTCCAAGAGTTGATATGATTGTTCCTTCAACTACTAAGCATACTATGACAACCACATCCGTTGTTGTCAGGACTACATCACCTCCACCGTGTGACACATCGCCCCCGAGAGTGGCTACATCATCTGAGTTGATCATAAGAGGTAATGACAAAGGTACTGATCGTCCATCTCTACATGAGAATGATGAATGCCTTGTCAATTTGAATGCACCATCTGATGAGCTACCCACTACTTTGATCACACCACCTATTTTAGAGGACTACGTTGATAATTTGACTTTGCCATGTGATCAAACAACTGAAATACCAACAATTTTGAATGCACCCATTGAATTAACTATTGATGCAAAAGAACCAATGTTTAATCATTTTGATATGACCTCTAATCTTGGTGATGATTCTGTGTTGAATGACTTATTGCATGTTTGCGTATTTAAGCATGTTGTAGCATGTAAATTTGATGCAAGTAAGGTTTATTCACCAATGTTGGGATGGTTTAATGATGAACATTGTCAATCTTTTGAAATGAATAAGAGCTTCACTTATATGTGCAAACTGAGTTGCAATATTTTCATGCCTTCTACTTCTTGTGCTAATTTTTT
>NW_025283527.1:0-1169 GCF_018294505.1 Triticum aestivum
TGGAAGACATCGTGAACTCTGGAGAGGTGCGGAGGTAGTTCCAATTGGTAGGCAACTTCTCCTCGTTTGGCAAGAATGCGAAAAGGTCCAATGTAACGAGGAGCCAATTTGCCTTTGATACCGAATCGATGGGTTCCCTTCAGAGGGGTGACCCGAAGATAAGCCTTCTCGTCAACCTCGAAAGTCATAGCCTTATGTTTTCGGTCATATTGACTCTTTTGACGGGATTGGGCTGTTTTCAACTTTTCACGAACGATACGAACTTGTTCTTCTGCTTCCTGAATCATATCCGGGCCAAAGAATTGTCTTTCCCCGGTCTCTGACCAGTTAAGGGGTGTTCGACATCGTCGTCCATAGAGAACTTCAAAAGGGGCTTTACCCAAGCTAGATTGATAGCTGTTGTTGTAAGCGAATTCGGCAAATGGAAGGCACTTCTCCCAATCCATTCCGAACGAGATAACAGAGGCTCGAAGCATGTCTTCTAGAATTTGGTTGACGCGTTCCACTTGACCACTTGACTGAGGGTGGAAAGCGGTGCTAAAGGAGAGACGGGTTCCCATAGCATTTTGGAAACTTTCCCAAAATCGAGAGGTGAAGAGACTTCCTCGATCCGAATTGATCTCCAAAGGAACACCATGGAGGGACACTATTCGGGAGATGTATAAGTCTGCCAGCTGACTAGCGGTTATACTCTCACGAACAGGTAAGAAATGAGCTACTTTGGAAAGACGATCGACCACGACGAAAATAGCATTATTCCCCCTTTTGGTCCTGGGAAAACCGGTAATGAAATCCATACCAATTTTATCCCATTTCCATTCAGGAATAGCTAAGGGTTGAAGGGTGCCAGCAGGCCGTTGATGCTCTGCTTTTACACGACGACAGACGTCGCAATTTGCAATAAACTGAGCAATTTCTCTCTTCATCCTAGTCCACCAGAACCTCTGGCGTAGGTCCTGATACATCTTAGTACTACCGGGATGAATAGTGAGAGGAGATTCATGAGCCTCCTTAAGGATCAACTGCCGTAGATGCTGGTTCTTGGGAACCACTAGACGGTTCTCAAAGTACACAACACCATGATCATTTGTGGAGAAACAACTAGCACCTCCGCTAGCAATGTTCTCTTTGATTTTAGATATTCCCTTATCTCGCTTTTGGGCAGCGAT
>NW_025283528.1:0-1169 GCF_018294505.1 Triticum aestivum
CAGGCCAGAATCAGCCCGAACTGCGATTGCTGATGACCGACACGTAAGCACACCTTAGGGTTCAACAACCATGTAAATCGCTTTTGGTCCCCAAAACGGTGAGTAATAGTGCACGAAACGGGCCAGAATCGGCCAAAATTGCGACTGTTGACGACGGACACGTAAACGCACCGCGGGGATCGTCAATCGTGGAAATAGCTCTGGGACCCCAAAATGGTGAGTAATAGTCCATGAAAGAGCCCAGAATCGAACGAAATAGGATTGCTGGTGAACAAAACGTAAGCGCACCCCGGGGTGCGTCAATCATGGAAATGGCTCCGAGATACCAAAACAATGAGTAATAGTCCATGAAACGGGGCAGAGTCGGCCAAAACTGTGAGTGTTGATGACCGACAAATAAATGCACCCCAGGGATCGTCAATCATAGAAATCGCTTTAGGACCCCAAAACGGTGAGTAATAGTGCACGAAAAGAACCAGAATTGGCCAAAATTATGAGTGTTGATAACCGACACGTAAACGCACCTTGGGGTTCGTCCGTTGTCGAAATCACTCCGGGGCCCCAAAACTGAGTAATAGTCCATGAAACGGACCAGAATCGGCCAAAACTATGAGTGTTGATGACCGACCCGCAAACGCACCCCAGGGTTCGTTAATCGAGGAAATCACTACGGGACCACAAAACACTGAGTAATAGACCAAGAGACGGGCCAGAATCGGCCAAAACTGCGAGTGTTGATGACCGACACGTAAGCGCACCTTGGGGTTCAACAACTATGGAAATCGCTTTGGGACCCCAAAACGGTGAGTAATAGTCCAAGAATCAGGCCAGAATCAGCAGAAACTGCGATTGCTGATGACCGACACGTAAGCACACCTTAGGGTTCAACAACCATGGAAATCGCTTTCGGACCCCAATACGGTGAGTAATAGTGCACGAAACGGGCCAGAATCGGCCAAAATTGCGACTGTTGACGATGGACACGTAAACGCACCGCGGGGATCGTCAATCGTGGAAATAGCTCTGGGACCCCAAAATGGTGAGTAATAGTCCATGAAAGAGCCCAGAATCAAACGAAATTAGGATTGCTGGTGAACAACACGTAAGCGCACCCTGGGGTGCGTCAATCATGGAAATCGCTCCGAGACACCAAAACAATGAGTAATAGT
>NW_025283529.1:0-1169 GCF_018294505.1 Triticum aestivum
ACGACTCTTGGTCATCCGGCCCACAGCGTATCCCTTGAGCCCTTCGAAGCTGCCCTTCAAGAACTCAAATCCACCGTGCGTTGGCCCCACGGTGGGCGCCAACTGTCGTGGAATTATCACGGCAGATGTCCTTGAGCTAGGACTTAGTCGTGGAGCCATCGCCGCTAGGAAACTTGAAGGGGTTAAGCGGGACAAGGAACACGAGGGTTTATACTAGTTCGGCCCCTTACGGTGAAGGTAAAAGCCTACGTCCAGTTTGAGGTGGTATTGATTAGGGTTTTGATGACCAGGGAGCTTAACTGCTATGCCTGGCTCTCGATGAGATCTTTCTTCTCCTTAAACCGCTGCCGGGTCGTCTCTTTATATAGGAAGGCTGACGCCCAGCAGCTCTCAGAGTCCCGGCCGGCTCATAAGAGTGTCCGGCTCGGACTCTCAACTATTCTTGCGTTACACTACAAGTTCTACCATAATAATAATTGTAACTACGGGCCTTAAGCCATATCCGGGTCTTAAGCCCATCTTTGGCCCATCGTCTTCAAGCTTGGCACCGGGCTTCTAGCAATGACCATTATGAGTAACCCGGCCCCTCCTGGCGGGTTACTCTAAGGTCTATATCCTCAACACCCGATAAATCCAAGTCCCTTGGTCGCGGGTAATCCTAGGATGGCAGCCGCCGCCGTTGATGCATTTTTCTTCCTACTGAATCTAGTGTGTTTCATTTGCAGTGCCCAAAGTGCGAGGACCCTACAGGTTTCTGCGCCCTCGGCGAGACGCCACACTTGTTCCTTCTCATCCTAACACAGGATTTTAAAACGCGCACAGTATGTTCCTAGAATCCTCTTTTCTATCCGGGAGGGTGGGGTTTTTTGAACATGCTGTCGACTAATTGGGAAATTTGGATTGCTATATTTGGATAAAAGGTACTACCAGTACGATGGTCAACACTGACGTGAAGGAGGAAGTTATTTCTAGATTTGGATAGGGAATACATTGTGTTCTCATATTATTTTTCCTGCAGTGCATTATTTGCTCTACCAGAACACATGTACTCAAGATGCTCGGCCTTGCCATAACTGAATACACCAGTTTAATGGTCACAGTGAAGACAAGCCATGGATATAAGTTCCAAGTTGGGTTCATGAACCAAGAAGATTGCTGCTTTTTTTAGG
>NW_025283530.1:0-1169 GCF_018294505.1 Triticum aestivum
AACTGTCTCCTTGCACGGCATTCCACAATTGATTTCTTCAGATCGTGGAAGCATCTTCACCTCTAAGTTCTGGGACTCCTTCCAGAAGGCCATGGGCACAAACATTCGCTTCAGCACAGCTTTCCATCCTCAAACTAGTGGCCAAGTCGAGCGAGTCAATCAAATTCTTGAAGATATGCTCAGGGCTTGTGTCATTTCCTTTGGCATGAAATGGGAAGATTGTCTTCCATATGCTGAATTCTCCTATAACAACAGCTTCCAAGCGAGTTCGGGCAAGGCCCCATTCGAGATTCTCTATGGCAGAAAGTGCCGTACTCCTCTCAATTGGTCAGAGACTGGTGAACGCCAACTTCTTGGCAATGACTTAATCACTGAAGCTGAAGAAATGTGTAAAGTCATCCGTGATAATCTCAAAGCCGCGCAATCGCGCCAGAAGAGTTACTATGATAGTAAGCATCGTGATTTGGCTTTCGAGATCGGAGACCATGTCTACCTCCATGTCTCTCCAATGAAAGGCACTCGTCGCTTCGGTATCAAAGGGAAGCTTGCCCCTAGATACGTGGGTCCTTTCAAGATCGTTGGCAAAAGAGGCGACCTCGCCTATCAACTTGAGCTTCCTTCCAACTTCGCGAACGTGCACGACGTGTTCCACGTGTCACAGCTCCGCAAGTGCTTCAAGACGCCTGAGCACACTATCAACTTCGAAGAGATTGACCTCCAAGAAGATTTGTCTTATCATGAGCACCCCGTTGCTATTCTTGAAGAAACTGAGCGCAAGACTCGCAACAAGTCAATCAAATTCTTGAAAGTAAAGTGGTCGCACCATTCCGACCGGGAAGCCACCTGGGAACGCGAGGACCATCTCCCTTCCGAATATCCGGAGTTCTTTCAGTCCTAGATCTCGGGACGAGATCCTCTCGTAGTGGTGGAGTGTTGTAACACCCCGCATGCAACTTGCCATATTTGTAACTCCGACTCTTGCCATTTTCGGCTATGTGCTATGTTATTTCCTCCGTGGTCGGGTTTTGTCTTTCGTTTTGTATTTTGTCATGTCATGCATTTTCATATCATGTCATCATGTGCATTGCATTTGCATACGTGTTCGTCTCATGCATCCGAGCATTTTCCCCGTTGTCCATTTTGCAATCCGGCGCTCCTATCTCCTCCGG
>NW_025283531.1:0-1169 GCF_018294505.1 Triticum aestivum
GCACCCAGAGGTTCGTCAATCGTGGAAATCACTCCGGGACCCCAAAACAGTGAGTAATAGTCCACGAGACGGCCAGAATTGGCCAAAATTGTGAGTGTTGATGACTGACACATAAACGCACCCCCGGGGTTCATCAATCGTGGAAATCACATCGGGACCCCAAAACTGAGTAATAATCCAAGAAACGGGCCAGAATCGGCCAAAACTGCGAGACTTGACGACCAACACGAAAGCACACCTTGGGGTTCGACAACAATGGAAATCGCTTTAGGACCCTAAAACGGTGAGTAATAGTCCACGAAAGGGACATAATCGACAAAAACCGCGATTGTTGATGACCGAAACATAAATGCACCAGGGGTTCGTCAATCGTGGAAATCCCCCCGGGACCCGAAACTGCGAGTAATAGTCCACAAAACGGGCCAGAATCGGCCAAAACTGCGAGTGTTGATGAACGACACGTAATGCATCTTTGGGTTCAACAACTATGGAAATCGCTTCGGGACCCCAAAAAGGTGAGTGATAGTCCACGAAACGGGTCAGAATTGGCCAGAACTATGAGTGTTGACGACGGGCACGTAAACGCACCCCCGGGATCGTGAATCGTGGAAATCGCTCTGGGACCCCAAAACGGTGAGTAATAGTCCACGAGACGGACCAGAATGGGGCAAAATGGTGAGTGTTGATAACCGACACATAAACGCACCCCGGGGATCGCAAATCGTGTAAATCGCTCTAGGACCCCAAAATGGTGAGTAATAGTGCACCAAACGGACCAGAATCGGCCAAAACTGCGATTGTTGATGACCGACACGTAAGCGCACCGTAGGGTTTGTCAATCGGGGAAATCACTTCGGGATGCCAAAACTGTGTAATAGTTCAAAAACGGGCCAAAATCGGCCAAAACTGCGAGTCTTGACGACCAACACGCAAGCACACCTTGGGGTTCGACAAAAATGGAAATCTCTTTGGGACCCCAAAACGGTGAGTAATAGTCCACGAAACGGGTCGGAATCAACAAAACCTGCGAGTGTTGATGACCGACACGTAAACGCACCCAGAGGTTCGTCAATCGTGGAAATCACTCCGGGACCCCAAAACAGTGAGTAATAGTCCACGAGACGGCCAGAATTGGCCAAAATTGTGAGTGTTGATGACTGACACATAAA
>NW_025283532.1:0-1169 GCF_018294505.1 Triticum aestivum
GTTCACATGCACCTGCTTCGGCGCGGTTTCATGCGAAGCTATAATTGTTGGACCAAGCATGGAGAAAGAGGGGTTAGAATGGAAGAAGATGAAGAAGGGGATGATATCGATGACAACTATCATGATCATTTCGGTGATACTTTCATGGAGGATGATGCTGAAGGTGGGGAAGGGTTAGGTGAAGGTGAAGAAGAGGCACATGATGAGCCCGCTGATGATCTTGGTCGGACCATTGCTGATGCACGGAGACGCTGCGAAACTGACAAGGATAGGGAGAATTTGGATCGCATGTTAGAGGATCACAAAAAGTCGTTGTATCCAGGATGCGATAATAGTCTGAAAAAGCTAGGCTGCACACTGGATTTGCTAAAATGGAAGGCACAGGAAGGTGTAGGTGACTCATCATTTGAAAATTTGCTGAAAATGTTGAAGAATATGTTTCCGAAGAATAACGAGTTGCCCGCCAGTACGTACGAAGCAAACAAGGTTGTCTGCCCTCTAGGTTTAGAGGTTCTGAAGATACATGCATGCATTAACGACTGTATCCTCTACCGCGGTGAATACGAGAATTTGAATGAATGCCCTGTATGCACTGCATTGCGTTATAAGATCAGAGACGATGACCCTGGTGACGATGTTGAGGGCGAGAAACCCAGGAAGAGGGTTCCCGCCAAGGTGATGTGGTATGCTCCTATAATACCACGGTTGAAACGTCTGTTCATGAACAAAAAGCATGCCAAGTCGTTGCGATGGCACAAAGAGGACCGTAAGTCCGACGGGGAGTTGAGACACCCCGCTGATGGAACGCAATGGAGAAAGATCGACAGAGTGTTCAAAGATTTTGTAGCTGACGCAAGGAACATAAGATTTGGTCTAAGTACTGATGGCATGAATCCTTTTGGCGAGCAGAGCTCCAGCCATAGCACCTGGCCCGTGACTCTATGCATCTACAACCTTCCTCCTTGGTTGTGCATGAAGCGGAAGTTCATTATGATGCCAGTGCTCATCCAAGGTCCAAAGCAACCCGGGAACGACATCGATGTGTACCTAAGGCCATTAGTTGATGAACTTTTACAGTTGTGGGCCAGACCTGGTGTACGTGTCTGGGATGAGCACAAAGGAGAGGAATTTGACCTACGAGCGTTGCTTTTTGTAACCATCAACGATTG
>NW_025283533.1:0-1169 GCF_018294505.1 Triticum aestivum
TCCATGAAACGGGCCAGAATCAGCCAAAACTGTGAGTGTTGATGGCTGACACGTAAGCGCACCTTGGGGTTCAACTACTATGGAAATCACTTCAGGACCAGAAAACGGTGACTAATAGTCCACAAAACGCGTCAGAATTGGCCAAAACAGCGAGTGTTGACGACAGAGACGCAAACGCACCGCGGGGTTTGTAAATAGTGGAAATCGCTCTGGGACGCCGAAACGGTGAGTAATAGTGCACGAGACGGACCAGAAATTGGCCAAAATTGTGAGTGTCATTGACCGACACGAAAAGGCACCACGGGGTTCGTAAATCGTGGAAATCACTCCGGGACCCCCAAAACTAAGTAGTACTCTAGGAAATGGGCCAGAATAGCCAAAACTGCGAGTGTTGATGACAGACACATAAACGCACCCCGGTGTTCGTCAATCATGGAAATCACGCCGGGACCCAAAAACAGAGTAATAGTCCAAGAAACGGGCCAGAATCGGCCAAAACTGCGAGAGTTGATGACCGACATGTAAATGCACCCTGCGGCTCGTTAGCTGTGGAAATCACTCTGGGTCCCCAAAACAGTGAGGAATAGTACATGAAACGGGCCAGAATCAGCCAAAACTGAGAGTGTTGATGGCTGACACGTAAGCGCACCTTGGGGTTCAACAACTATGGAAATCACTTCAGGACCAGAAAACGATGACTAATAGTCCACAAAACGCGTCAGAATTGGCCAAAACTGTGAGTGTTGACGACAGAGACGCAAACGCACCGCGGGGTTCGTAAATAGTGGAAATCGCTCTGGGACGCCGAAACGGTGAGTAATAGTGCACGAGACGGACCAGAAATTGGCCTAAATTGTGAGTGTCATTGACCGACACGTAAATGCACCACGGGGTTCGTAAATCATGGAAATCACTCCGGGACCCCCAAAACTAAGTAGTACTCTACGAAACGGGCAAGAATAGCCAAAACTGTGAGTGTTGATGACTGACACATAAACGCACCCCGGTGTTCATCAATCATGGAAATCACGTCGGGACCCAAAAACAGAGTAGTAGTCCAAGAAACGGGCCAGAATCGGCCAAAACTGCGAGAGTTGATGACCGACATGTAAATGCACCCTGCGGTTCGTTAACCGTGGAAATCACTCTGGGTCCCCAAAACAGTGAGT
>NW_025283534.1:0-1169 GCF_018294505.1 Triticum aestivum
CGTCAGTGACCCTGGGGGGGTCAAACCCCAGGTCGGTCAAGTCAAACCCCACCGGCGACATGACGCCGGCGAGATCCGAGACGGCGGCGAGAGTGCTTTTTGCCATTCCGGCGACCAAATGGACGGCGGAAGGCATCTACGTGTTGCTGAGGTTGAGCCGCGTCTATTGGTGGTGGTGGTTGGGCTCGGGGTGGCCGGAGTTGACGGTGGCGAGCTCGGCTGCGGCGGCCGGAGTTCGGGTGCGGTCGGGATCAGTGTTGCAGGGGGTTTGGGGAGGCGTTGGTGCGTTCTACGTGCTCCTGGTGATGTGTGGAGCACGATGGTGTGCTCGGTTGGGCGCTACGGCGACCGTGGCCACGACGGCGACATCGCCGGCGGCGTGGAGCTCTCGGTCGAGGTGGAGCTAGGGCCTAGAGGTCGGGAGAGACCAGGGAAGAAGGGGGAAACGCTCCGGGGGCTCACCGCGGTTGCAGTGGGCGTCGAAGCGGGCTCGGGGACGCGCCGGAGGCGACGAATTTGACGGCGACGGTGGTCGGAGTCCGAAGAGGGGAACGGCGACGTGGCGGCGATGCAGGGCTTCCGGGGAGCTGTGGAGCGGTGGGGAGGAAGAGGGAGTTGTGGCGGAGCTTCTGAGCTAGTCGGGGGAGCGAGGGTGGTCGGAGACGACTGCTACGGCGAACGGTGGCGACGGTGGTGTTCGGCCGTGTGAGAGAGAGATCGAGGGAGAGGAAGGAGAGAGCCGGGGAGAGTGAGAGAGAGCAGGGGGGATCGGGACGGGCTGCGGGCGTCGTCCACGCGGCCAGGAGGGCGTCGGCAAGCAGGAGGTGGCCGCGCGGCCGTGCGCGCGCGAGCACGCAGCAGCTTCGGGGCGAGGGGAGGAAGACGACGGGGAGCTACAGTGCTGGGCTGGGTCGGTTGCTGGCTGGGCCGGCCAGCTGGCTGGGCCGCACAGGTAAGTCTTCCCCTTTCTTTTCTGTTTTCTGTTTTTATTTAATATATCTGCAACTTTGTTGAAATAAATAAAATACCTAGGCAACTTTAAAAATCACCAAACTATTCCTGGTCCATAGTTGGATTATTTCCAACATGAAACATTTTAGTTTGGAGATATTTGAGCATTTAAATATTTTATATTATTTTAAATGCCCAAAATCAAATATTTATGATTT
>NW_025283535.1:0-1169 GCF_018294505.1 Triticum aestivum
TAAACGGAACCACAATCAACAACGAGAAATGCGCAAGCAACATGATGCAAGACATGTATGATATGCAAGTTATGATATGCGATGCATATGCGTGCTCCGGAAGGAAAATGATGAACATGGCAGTAACTTGACAAACCAAGCATGCCACTGGAAAGATGAGATGATTTCGGTCGAAATCGATATAAAGATCACCGGAATCGGATGCACGGTTTGCAAATGGCAAGCAAAACAAGAATGACAATAATCTGCGATAAACAGCAAGATAGCACTTAAAATACAACAAGCAACAATGCTACAGCACCCCAACATAGCAACAAAGCACATGGAAGTAATCTACAGGAGATGCTTGACAAAATATGAACACTGAGCTACTGCTAGTTCACAACATATCAAGCTCAAACAAGCATGGCAATAGTGCAAAAGATTACAGGTTCACAGACTTAGTGAAAAACTGGACATGGCAGAAATCAGCATCAGGTAGCAATGTTCAGAGCACGAAATCAACATGCTACAGGAACTTAACATAGCAAAACAAGGCATGGTAGTGTTCTACTAAATGCCCATGACAAAAATCCCTTACTGACCATAAGCCACAAAGGACCAGAAGATATGATGGCAAGCATGTAAACATAGCAAGTTTCGTTATCAGGTTTCAGACTTAGCAGAAAACAGAGCATGGCAGAAATGTTAATATGTAGGCCTCTTTGTGAGCTTGATGCACTCACTACAGAGCAATGCATGAAAAACCAAGCATACCTACAGCAAGATGGCATGTTTAAGAAGCTATCCATGGCAAGTACAATTACATAGCATGTATGGATCAACTACAATAAGCTTGGCAAAAATGCATGTCATGTTAAGAATCTGCCAGAAATATTTTATAGCAAAAGTAGAGCAGGATTGAGTCATGCTATGGTACTCTAAAATTGCAAACAATTGCAGGAATGGATCAATTACAACTATATCTACAAAACATCCTTACTGAACATCTCCAAAATATGCATGGATCTCTCCCTAGCATCAAGTTTACATGGCAACAAAATTACAGCAGACAAAGACTTAGAGAAATCACCAAGTCCCTGAAATCAGAAATATTACGGGGCCTACTTTGCATGCTTGTGCTAGTCACCACAAAGATCACAAAAATACATGGACTATACCACTGGAAA
>NW_025283536.1:0-1169 GCF_018294505.1 Triticum aestivum
TTCTCCAATGCGTCCCATGGCGATGTGTGCGGCCATGCTCTTCCCTAAACTCCAAGTTGGTGCTTCGAAAACCAATCTCATGGGTTCCGTAATTGGCACAAACGTCCTTCCTGGAATGATAACTTGAATCTTCCAGCTCTCCTCTTCAGGTAATGTGGCGTTGTAGGTTCCGGTGATGCTTGGTATTCCTATGTTCAAGTACTTGGTGACTTCCTTCAAGTGTCGACCAAACGGCGTGTCTTCATCTGGTTGCATGAACTTGCTCCTTGCATTCGCCATTCCTAAAAGAGTAGAAAGTGGAGAGGGGTCAGAAATGAGAAGAGAGAAGTTTTCTAGGGCTTAAGCTTAGTGGTCGTGTCCTACAGTCAGCGTGTGCTCTGATACCAACTTTGTAGCGACCAGACCTCAAATGGTCTGTGCTGCTGTGCACCAGTGTCATCCCTGGATCAGTAATGCTGACACGCACAGTACAAATGGAGGATTTATAACAGAGTAGCAATCACACACTTATTACACCAAATAACTCCGAAGAGTTAAGTATGATAAACATGGCTTAAGGCCATCTAACAACGATAACAGCGGAAGACTTGGAAGATAAGTGAGTCCATCACTCCAGCGGCATCACTGAGTATAAGACCACGACCTAAAGCACCTTACTCGTCGTCTGAAAAGTCTGCAACATGAAACGTTGCAGCCCGAAAACGGGTCAGCACATAGGATATGCTGGCAATGTAACGCATAGAGAATAATGAACAATGATAATGCTATGCTATATGCATATATGGCTGGTGGAAAGCTCTATGGTTACAGTTTTTGCGAAAAGCCAATTTTATCCTACTTCAAAAGGAATAAATTTTATTTAACTATCATGGTGGTTGAAACATTGAGAAGGTACCTCCAACTCAATCCCAATTAAGTATCATCATTAACCCAACAAAATTAATTACAAGTATCACGGTGATGAGATTCAAATGATAATCCAGGTACTAGATACTCAAGTTGTCCATAACCGGGGACACGGCTAACCATGATTAGTTTGTACACTCTGCAGAGGTTTGCGCACTTTTCCCCACAAGACTCGATCGCCTCCGCTTGATTCTCGCACTGCATGATGTTTGAGAAACGGATGACCGAGACACAGTCTTTCAGAAACAATCACTCTTTACTCT
>NW_025283537.1:0-1169 GCF_018294505.1 Triticum aestivum
TCGTGGCTAACCGGGACTAAAGGCCTCGTCCGCAGGTTTAGGGTTTTAGCCCCCCTAAACCTGGTTTCTTTTTAATTTGTAGTGTTTTATTTCTTTTATATTTTATTTTGTGTTTTGTTTTAATTTTGATGAAGTTTCAGTACCCATATTCTACGATACTATATACATGCATATGAAATTTCAAACAAGAAGAATTCAAGAGGAATATATAATATATATTCAATCTCGGGTGACCATATACAACTTCGAACAAGTTTCCATACACAATTAGGATGGAGGACCATATACAACTTCGAACAAGTTTCAATCTCGGGTATGCATATAAATGTCTGCGTCCTCGGTATAGTGTTCTCCTTTAGGATTGATGACTTCCCTCAAGAAAAATCCTGCTAATTCATCTTGAATTGGTCGGAAGCGAGCTTCTGGACTAAGCCTCCTCCGCAAGTTATCCGTCGCGTTCCGCACGCTATCCGATGCCTTCCGCTCAGAGGTTAGTCTCCGGATGTTCTCACAAACATAGTATCCACATAGATTGGTCCCCGGTGGCTGCTTATCCACATTAACTAACCTTCTGAAATCTAGCTCATGTTTGAATTCACCGACAATTTCTTCTGAGAACCGTCTCCAAACCCTACAGGGCAAAGAAAATTAAATGAACAAGGGAGTTATTAGTTACTTGATATTAGGAAATGAACGAAAGAGACCGATCGATATAGAGCTCAAATGATTGAAAATAATTACATTTGCAGCATTTCTCTCATGTCGGCCCAACGCTTTGGATCCGAATCCATAGAGTCCATGATTAGAACTCTGGAGGTGTGAAGTTCAATATTTAGCAGAATCCAGTGGAACCTGCGGACACGTTACATGCACAGTCATGCATAACTCATCGATTAGACATACCATGCATGGAGTAAACAAAAGAGAATGGGCACAAGAGAGAAACACTCACCCAAAATGGTAAGGAAATAGAATATGACTTTTGAGTTGATGCTTTCTAAGAAACTTGTACAAGTCTTTCTCCACGTCTTCGGGGTGATATTGTAACACATGTCCATTAACGATATGTGGGTCAATGAACCCAACATCATGGATGTTTCTTATTTTGCATTCCCAAATCTTCAATCTGCATAATAGCGTACGCAACAATATAGTTAGGACAATATATA
>NW_025283538.1:0-1169 GCF_018294505.1 Triticum aestivum
CATGTAGAAGAGAGTAGATTGACGTCCTCCAAGTAGCATCTCCAAGTAGCATCTCCAAGTAGCATCGCATAGCATAAACCTACTCGGCGATCCTCTCCTCGTCGCCCTGTAGAAAAGCGATCACCGGGTTGTCTGTGGAACTTGGAAGGGTGTGTTTTATTAAGTATCCGGTTCTAGTTGTCATAAGGTCAAGGTACAACTCCAAGTCGTCCTGTTATCGAAGATCACGGCTATTCGAATAGATTAACTTCCCTGCAGGGGTGCACCACATAACCCAACACGCTTGATCCCATTTGGCCGGACACACTTTCCTGGGTCATGCCCGGCCGCGGAAGATCAACACGTCGCAGCCCCACCTAGGCAAAACAGAGAGGCCAGCATGCCGGTCTAAACCTAAGCGCACAGGGGTCTGGGCCCATCGCCCATAGCACACCTGCACGTTGCGTGGGCGGCCGGAAGCAGAACTAGCCCCCTTAATACAAGAGCAGGCTTACGTTCCAATCCGGCGCGCGCCGCTCCGTCGCTGACGTCTGAAGTGCTTCGGCTGATACCACGACGCCGGGATACCCATAACTACTCCCGCGTAGATGGTTAGTGCGTATAGGCCAGTAGCCAGACTCAGATCAAATACCAAGATCTCGTTAAGAGTGTTAAGTATCCGCGAATGCCGAACAAGGCCAGGCCCACCTGTCTCGTAGGTGGTCTCAACCTGCCCTGTCGCTCCGCCACAAAGTAACAGTCGGGGGCCGTCGGGAACTCAGGCCCACCACTACCTGGATGGAGCCACCTGCCCCTTCAGCCCCCATCTCCAAACAGTATCACCAGTAATGTAACAGTGTAAAGTATATAGTATATGCCCATGATCACCTCCCGAAGTGATCACAGCCCAGTAGTATAGCATGGCAGACGGACAAGAGTGTAGGGTCACTGATGGAACACTAGCATCCTATACTAAGCATTTAGGATTGCGGGTAAGGTATCAATGACTGTAGCAGCAATGACAGGCTATGCATCAGAATAGGATTAACGGAAAGCAGTAACATGCTACACTACTCTAATGCAAGCAGTATAGAGAAGAGTAGGCGATATCTGGTGATCAAAGGGGGGGCTTGCCTGGTTGCTCTGGCAAGAGAGAGGGGTCGTCAACTCCGTAGTCGAACTGGTCAGCA
>NW_025283539.1:0-1169 GCF_018294505.1 Triticum aestivum
GTCGTCAACACTCGCAGTTTTGGCCGATTCTGACGCGTTTCGTGGACTATTACTCACTATTTTGGGTTCCTGGAGTGATTTCCACGATTAACTAACCCCTGAGTGCATTTACGTGTCGGTCATCAATAATCCTTGGTTTGTCCGATTCTGGGCTCTTTCGTGGACTATTACTCACTGTTTTGGGGTCCCAAATTGATTTCCATGGTTGTCGATCCCCATGGTGTGCTATGTGTTGGTCGTCAAGACTTGTAGTTTTGGCCGTTTTGGAGTGCATTTACGTGTCCGTCGTCAACACTCGCAGTTTTGGCCAATTCTGACCCGTTTCGTGGACTATTACTCACCGTTTTGGGGTCCCGAAGCGATTTCCACAGTCGTTCAACCCCAAGGTGCGATTACGTGTCGGTCGTCAACACTCGCAGTTTTGCCCGATTCTGGCGTGTTTCGTGGACTATTACTCACTATTTAGGGGTCCCGGAGTGATTTTCACAATTAACAAACCCTTGGGTGCGTTTACGTGTCGGTCATCACTAATCCTAGGTTTGTCCGATTCTGGGCTCTTTCATGGACTATTACTCAACGTTTTGGGGTCCCAAAACGCTTTCCATGGTTGTCGAATCCCAAGGTGTGATATGTGTTGGTCGTCAACACTCGTAGTTTGGGTCGGTTCTGGCCCGTTTCTTGGACTATTCTTAGTTTTGGGGTCCCGAAGTGATTTCCACGATTGTCGAACCTCGGGGTGCGTTTACATGTGGTCATCAACACTCTCAATTACGGCCAATTCTGGCCCGTTTCGTACACTATTACTCACTGTTTTGGGTCCCAGAGCGATTTCCACGATTGACGATCCCAGGAGTGCATTTACGTGTCCGTCGTCAACACTCATAGTTTTGGCCAATTCTGACTCGTTTCGTGGACTATTACTCACCGTTTTGGGGTCCCGAAGCGATTTCCACAGTTGTTGAACCCCAAGGTGCGATTACTTTACGGTCGTCAACACTCGCAGTTTTGGCCGATTCTGACGCGTTTCGTGGACTATTACTCACTATTTTGGGGTCCTGGAGTGATTTCCACGATTAACTAACCCCTGAGTGCATTTACGTGTCGGTCATCAATAATCCTTGGTTTGTCCGATTCTGGGCTCTTTCGTGGACTATTACTCACCGTTTTGG
>NW_025283540.1:0-1169 GCF_018294505.1 Triticum aestivum
GTTCTGCGTCGTGTACATCAGCCGAAGCTTAATAGACGTCAGCGACGGAGCGGCGCGCGCCGGGTTGGACTGGTAAGCTCCTGCCTTTTTAGGGAGGTAGCTAGGTCTGCTCACCGGCCGCCCACGCAACGTGCAGGAGTTTCCGGGGAGATGGCCCATGACCCCTGGGGGCATAGGTTTAGTCCGGCGTGCTGACCTCTCTGTTAAGTCTAGGTCGGGTTGCGGCGTATTGTTTGGCCGAGGCCGGGCATGACCCTGGAAAGTGTGTCCGGCCGGAGTTAAGCGAGCGTGGTGGGTAAGTTGGTGCACCCCTGCAGGGAAGAACTAATCTATGCATAGCCTGTCCTACGGTAACGGACACTTGGAGTTGTATCCCGATCGATACAACTAGAACTGGATACTTGTGATGAGAACTGGATGGAGATGAGGATTTGATTGTGATGATAACTGGATAGTATGGCTCTGGGATTACTTTCTCGCAGGGAGTCGAGAAAGGATCTCTGGCCGAGGTTGATAACTTTACTACTACTTTACTTTATGCTACTCTACTCCCTCCTGTTGCTGCAAGATGGTGGTTTCCAGAAGATGCTAGTCTTCGATAGGACTAGGCCTTCTCCCTATTCTGGCAATTCTGCAGCCCAGTCCACATATACAGCCTTCCTTTGATAATGTTGCATATGTAGTGTAGATCCTTTCTTGCGAGTACTTTGGATGAGTACTCACGGTTGCTTTGCTTCCCCTTTTCCCCCTTCTTTCTTTTTCTGGTTGTTGCAACCAGATGGTGGAGTCCAGGAGCCAGATGCCACCTTTGACGACTGCTGCTACCCCGAGGGTGCCTACTACCACGTGACGGACGCCGACGACCAGGAGTAGTTAGGAGGCTCCCAGGCAGGAGGCCTTGCCTTTTCGATCGTAGATGCTTTTGTGCTAGCCTTCTTAAGGCAAACTTGTCTAACTTAGGTCTGTGCTCAGATTTTGTTGCTTCCGCTGACTCTTGTGTTTTCGAGCTTATGTATTCGAGCCCTCGAGGCCCCTGGCTTGTAATATAAAGCTTGTATTATTTTAATTTGTGTCTAGAGTTGTGTTGTGATATCTTCCCGTGAGTCCTTGATCTTGATCGTACACATTTGCGTGTATGATTAGTGTACGATTGAATCGAGGGCGTCACA
>NW_025283541.1:0-1169 GCF_018294505.1 Triticum aestivum
AAATCACTCCAGGACCCCCGAAACTAAGTAATAGTCCAAGAAATGGGCCAAAAATCGGCCCAAACTGCGATTGTTGATGACATACATGTAAGCGCACCTTGGGGTTCAACAACTATGGAAATCTCTTCGGGACCCCAAAACGGTGAGTAATAGTCCACGAAACGAGTCAGAATCGACAAAAACCATGAGTGTTGATGACCGATACGTAAACGCACCCCGGGGTTTGTTAATCAAGGAAAGCACTCCGGGACCCCAAAACAGTGAGTAATAGTCCATGAAACGGGCCAGAATCGGCCAAAACTGCGAGTGCCACAAAACGAGCCCGAATCGGCCGAAACTGCGAGTGTTGATGATCGACACGTGAACGCACCCCGGGGTTTGTTAATTGCGCAAGTCACACCGGGACCCCAAACAGTGAGTAATAGTCCACGAAACGGGCCAGAATCGGCCACAACTATGAGTGTTCATGACCGGCACGTAAACGCATTTTGGGGTTCAACAACTATGGAAATCGCTTCGGGACCCCTAAATGTTGAGTAATAGTCCTCGAATCGCGTCAGAATTGGCCCAAACTGTGAGTGTTGAGGACAGACACGCAAACGCACCCCGAGAATTGTCAATCATGTAAATCGCTCTGGGACGCCAAAATGGTGAATAATCGTGCACGAAATGGACCAGAGTCGACCAAATTTGTGTGTTGATGACTGACATGTAAACGCACCACGGAGTTCGTCAATCGTGGAAATCACTGCGGGACGGCCAAAACTAATTAATAGTGCGAGAAACGGGCCAAAATCGGCCCAAACTGCGATTGTTGATGATCGACACGTAAGCGCACCATGGGGTTCAACAACCATGGAAATCGCTTTGGGGCCACCAAACGGTGAGTAATAGTCGACGAAACGGGCCAGAAGCGGCCCAAAATGCGAGTGTTGCAAACCGACACATAAACGCACCCCGGTGTTTGTCAATCATGGAAATCACACCGGGACGCCAAAACAGAGTAATAGTCCAAGAAACGGGCCAGAATTGGCAAAAGCTATGAATGTTGATGACAGACACGTAAGTGCACCTTGGAGTTCAACAACCATGGAAATCGCTCTGGGACCCCAAAGCGGCGAGTAATAGTGCACGAAACGGACCAGAATCGGCCAAAATTATGAGTGTTG
>NW_025283542.1:0-1169 GCF_018294505.1 Triticum aestivum
GTTTATTATCCATGCTAGAATTGTATTGATAGGAAACTCAGATACATGTGTGGATACATAGACAACACCATGTCCCTAGTAAGCCTCTAGTTGACTAGCTCATTGATCAATAGATGGTTACGGTTTCCTGACCATGGACATTGGATGTCATTGATGACGGGATCACATCATTAGGAGAATGATGTGATGGACAAGACCCAATCCTAAGCCTAGCACAAGATCGTTTAGTTCGTATGCTAAAGCTTTTCTAATGTCAAGTATCATTTCCTTAGACCATGAGATTGTGCAACTCTCGGATACCGTAGGAATGCTTTGGATGTACCAAACGTCACAACATAACTGGGTGGCTATAAAGGTGCACTGCGGGTATCTCCGAAAGTGTCTGTTGGGTTGGCACGAATCGAGACTGGGATTTGTCACTTCGTGTAACGGAGAGGTATCTCTGGGCCCACTCGGTAGGACATCATCATAATGTGCACAATGTGACCAAGCAGTTGATCACGGGATGATGTGTTACAGAACGAGTAAAGAGACTTGCCGGTAACGAGATTGAACGAGGTATCGGGATACCGACGATCGAATCTCGGGCAAGTATCGTACCGATAAACAAAGGGAATTGTATACGGGATTGATTGAATCCTTGACATCGTGGTTCATCCGATGAGATCATCATGGAGCATGTGGGAGCCAACATGGGTATCCAGATCCCGCTGTTGGTTATTGACAGGAGAGTTGTCTCGGACATGTCTGCATGTCTCCCGAACCCGTAGGGTCTACACACTTAAGGTTCGATGACGCTAGGGTTATAGGGAAAGTATGTACGCGGTTACCGAATGTTGTTCGGAGTTCCGGATGAGATCCCGGACATCACGAGGAGTTCCGAATTGGTCCGGAGGTAAAGATTTATATATGGAAAGTCCCGTTTTGGTCACCGGAAAAGTTTCGGATGCTATCTGTAACGTACCGGGACCACCGGGAGGGTCCCGGGGTCCACCAGGTGGGGCCACCAGCCCCAGAAGGCTGCGTGGGCCAAGTGTGGGAGGGGACCAGCCCCAGGTAGGCTGGTGCGCCCCCCACCAAGGCCCAAGGCGCGTGGAGAGTGGGAAGGGGGCAAACCCTTGGTCCAGATGGGCCTTAAGGCCCACCCTAGGGCGCCCCCCCTCTCTCTC
>NW_025283543.1:0-1169 GCF_018294505.1 Triticum aestivum
AGATTCATCTGCATGCAACATCTAGTCCGTTGTCCTGTCAATTTCTTGTTTTTATCCTGCTTCTTTAGTTTGTACACACAGATTCATCTGCATGGGCGATGAACAATTCATAAATACATGTTTATTCTTGATTGTTGATGCAGTTATTGAGATAAATATTTCAAGAGCGTAAATTTTGATTGTTAATGCGCATATACTCCCTCTGCAAGGAAATATAACAACTTTTGGTTCACTACTTTAGTGATTTCTTTACAGAGGGAGTACATGTTTAGTTTAAATTGTTCATGCACTTGTTTACATAAACTTTCAATAGCGCCAGAATTACTATACTATCTGCCGTCATATTCATCTCGGCTTATTGTTATCATGTTATTGTCGTGCTTCATGTCTTATACTGGTTTCATCAATTACAGTCCTTCGGCATGGCGTTCGTGAAAGATTATGCTGTCAGGGCAGATGGAAATACCGAAATTTTTGTGAAGTACACGAACAAGGCTAGCTGTGTTGATTACTGCATTCGCAGATTCAAATACTGGCTGCAGAACGATGACAAGAAGATAGTTGCACTGGATGTGGAGTTCACCTGGCCTCATGGTCTGACACAGATGGCTGCCGTGGTCCAGTTATGCGTTGGCATCTACGTCCTCGTGTACCACATAAGCATTGCTGATGAGCACTGCGGCCTGCTTGCCGCCTTCCTGCTCGACGAGGAGTACACCTTTGTTGGTGTGGACATCAACAATCACGAGAAAAAACTCAAGCGTGTTGGTCTGGTGGTATGAAACTTTGTGCATATCCGGAATATGTGGAGAGTGCCTGATCCAGTGACCATTAAGCCAAAGTATGGCTTGGCTGACTACGCTGGTTCCATCATCCACCACAGCTACAACAAGATGAAGGATGCTATCACAGAAGATGACCACCATATATGGGCAGAAGCGCCCTTGCCCTTGAAGAACATCTATTATGCTTCCACGGACGCGTATGCCACCTACGATGTATACAGGCGCTTGGTGAACTTCCAGAAGGGGTTCGAGAGTCAGTGCCAACATCTCACCAAATCATCTAAACGGTCCAGGAAGTCCGGAAGCAAGAATGAATCAACCTAAAATGTTTCTTCTATTTAACTAGCTGATAGTCTGTAAACTTTATTATACTGCTAGTAAGTC
>NW_025283544.1:0-1169 GCF_018294505.1 Triticum aestivum
GAAGCGGGAGCGAGCCCCCTCGCAGGAACCGATCCAGGCCCCCTCCCACAAGAAAAAAATGACGGAGGAGGCTGCCCTCGATCTAAATGCTACAGCGATGGGAACCAAGCCCCAGCCGCCATCGCTGATCCTTTCGCCGTTGCGGATCCCTTTGCCGGCGCCGAGGTGCTAGAGAAGCCGCAGCCGCTGTCGGGACGCCGCTGCCGAGATCCTCCATCGCCGCCCCGGCCCCGGCCATCCAAGTGCCGCCAACCCACACACGCCACCGCTCCACGCGCGTGGTCTGCCCCTCCATGCCTCCATGCGCCGCTGCAGCCCACGCACGCCATCTGCCCCTGCAAACCTCCACGTGTCGGTGATGAGTTCGTCGTTGCCGATGGGATCACCGCAAGGTGAGTTGAATCAACCTAGCACACAACATGGTGATTGGGAGATGGGATCTTCTGTTGCCCAGTGTAAGACAATAAGTTTTGGGGAACCAGCACAACCCTCTAGGGGTGGCTTATCTCATTATATATAATGGCTGTGTTACAATATGTACCATATACGTACATAGGTACAGAAGCTATACATAGTCTAACACCCTCCCTCAATCTTAGCCACTTTCTAAAGAACTGAGAAGGGTAAGATTGCACCTACAAGCCTCAAACTGTGGCAGCGGTAAAGGCTTAGTGAAGATGTCTGCAAGTTGATTCTTAGATGAGATAAACTTGATCTGGAGTTGCTTCTGTGATACACGTTCCCGTACAAAGTGATAGTCAACTTCAATGTGTTTCATTCGGGCATGAAATACTGGATTTGCAGAAAGGTATGTAGCACCGATGTTATCACACCAAAGAATAGGAGGATGTGGTTGAGACAAACCCAACTCCTGAAGCAAAGACTGCACCCAAATAATCTCTGCAGTAGCATTAGCCACAGCCTTGTACTCAGCTTCAGTACTGCTACGTGACACAGTAGCCTGTTTCCGAGCACTCCAGGCGATCAAATTAGAGCCAAAGAATACTGCATAACCCCCCGTGGATCGCCTGTCATCTGGGCTACCAGCCCAATCTGCATCAGAGAAGGCCGAAAGGACCCGAGAGGAAGTCGGCCGAATATGCATACCAAATGTCAGGGTGAACTGAACATAACGAAGAATGCGTTTAACAGCAGCCCAATGAGTATCT
>NW_025283545.1:0-1169 GCF_018294505.1 Triticum aestivum
AATTATGATTTCCCAATCAAGGGATCAGAAGCAATGCTCTGATTAGGGGTGGATAAGTTGAATAGCCGTAGGGTACAATCAAAGACAATTGGGTTGGTCGAGAACCAATTCCAGTAAAAAGAATGGCAGCTCAGCCGGAAAAGTAATTTATAAGGATCAATGATGATTGCGTGTATTCGCAAACATATTGAGTCAACAGACTCAAAATGGTAATGACAAGGAATGTCAATATGACTACGAGACTTATGGGATTATCCATAATGCAAGCAAGCAAGAATTTCAAGAGCCAAAGGCCCCAAAGGATTTTCGGAAGATCGAATATTATTTCAAAGACTCTTGTGAAACACATGAACAACTAGGGATGAGCGGATACTCGTCAAGTGCGAGGATTTATTCGAAGGGGTATTCATGCAGCAAGGAACTGCAGGGCAGTAAGCGTAAAGAATTCTCGGAATACCGAAGAGTATTTCAGGACATTTTGTAATAACAAAAACAACTGGGGATGACAATATGAACGATAGGTGTAAGTAGTTATCCAGAGGGATTTATCGATGGAAGTGAATTGCAAAAGCGAAGGCACATAGTCTCGAGAGCACATCGTAGAGTATCTTCGGAATCTTCTGGTGCAGCAGACGATCATCAATAATAAGGGGCTCTCCGGGTGAAAATGATAACGAGATCCTAATGTTAAATTTAGTAAAATTCATTTAACCCGAATAGAAGAGATGTCAAAGTCCCAGAGTAAAGGTCGAGGAGTAAAAGATCCTAATACCACCCAATGGCGACGTGGGCCCGTAAGGCACACAGCCAAGTTAGTAAAAGTTTTGCAATGGCTAGACTCAACTTCGGCCGAGGAGTTGGAAAGGGTATTCCTACAGGCAGTCGGCTCTGATACCAACTTGTGACGCCCCCGATTTAATCGTACACTAATCATGCACGCAAATGTGTACGATCAAGATCAGGGACTCACGGGAAGATATCACAACACAACTCTACAAATAAAATAAGTCATACAAGCATCATAATACAAGCCAGGGGCCTCGAGGGCTCGAATACAAGTGCTCGATCATAGACGAGTCAGCGGAAGCAACAATATCTGAGTACAGACATAAGTTAAACAAGTTGCCTTAAGAAGGCTAGCACAAACTGGGATACAGATCGAAAGAGGC
>NW_025283546.1:0-1169 GCF_018294505.1 Triticum aestivum
CATCAGCAAGTGGGTCCGGGCTGTAGCACTGGGCTAGCAGGACTCCGGTAAACCGGGCTGTAGCGGGCTAACAGGACTCCGGTACTCAAAGCGTGACATTTCCCCGAAGGGACAGACACAGGAACGAAGAAGGACACATGCCGGCCAGCCTAAGTGTTCCAGAGCAGTAGCAAGCTACCATGGCTCAGCGGTAACACTAGGAGACATTTCCCGGTAAGAGAGGCTACTAAAGATAAACAACTAGATGGTCAGATCCCACACATACCAAGCATTTCAATCATACACACAATATGCTCGATATGTGCAAATACAACGAAGCATCACAACATGACTCTATGACACAAATACTTTATTTAAGGCTCAGGGAGCCATACATATCATACACACAGGTACGGGTCTCACGACCCAACATACAAATCATACAGTCATACAAGCCAACAGCGGGAGTACTTTGTCTGGGTACAGACAACTAGTAAAATAAAAGAGGCTTGGAAGCCTAACTATACTACGTGGTCCATCACAAGCTCAGGGTCACCACCTGGGTCTTTAGCCTACTCGTTGATGTCAACGTCTACATAGAACCCATCAGAAGGGGTTGCGGCGTCTTCTGTAAAAATGTAGATTATAGCAACATGAGTACAAAGGTACTCATCAAGACTTACATCAGATCCTACATACATGCATAGTATCAAGAAGGGTTGGTGGAGTTATTGCAGCAAGCCAGCTTTGACTCATGGCTAGACTATCCTACGATACTCCAACTTGAAATAGTTTTGCGCACACGAGTCCACTACTCACCACTTCAATACACTACCGAGGATCCACCTCCGTCTTCCTACGGAAGAGCCATCCTCGGCACTCACACTTATCTTGAGGCTTTTAATAGTTTCCATTTACTTGTCTATGAACTGTATAGGCAACCAAGTAGTCCTTTACCGCGGACGCGGCTATTCGAATAGATCATGTTAACCCTGCAGGGGTGTACTTCTTCATACATGTTTCCACCACTTAGCGTCTGCACACGACATGTGCTCGGCAGACTTCAAGCGAAAGCCGACGTGGGTGTAGACCACGACCTACCTAAACACTTAAGCCTCTAGTCCAGGTTTATCGCCTATTCAGGTTCCATCCGCAGGGAGTCCGGCCAAGGTTTCCCATACGGCCCCGAA
>NW_025283547.1:0-1169 GCF_018294505.1 Triticum aestivum
TGTCACACCCTAGCTAGCCATGCATTAGAGTGTTGCATCATGTTTACTCTTTCATCAGAAACTTGAAATGGGGATGACAGAACCCCCAGTCCCCTCTGAAACCAACTAGGGTTACTAAAATAATTTTTCAATGAACCTGAAATGCCCTTCTAAAATGTCCACCATTTTAGCCTTGGTTCAGAACCTCTGACAAAAGTGGTGCACATTTTTCTAGGCCATCTTAGGGTCTTTGAATTAAATCATAGATATTTGAATTTGGGCATTTAAAATAATATAAAATATTTAAATGCTCAAATATCTCCAAACTAAAATGTTTCATGTTGGAAATAATCCAACTATGGACCAGGAGTAGTTTGGTGATTTTTGGAGTTGCCTAGGTATTTTATTTAATTCAACAAAGTTGCAGATATATTAAATAAAAACAGAAAACAGAAAAGAAAGGGGAAAGACTTACCTGTGCGGCCCAGCCAGCTGGCCGGCCCAGCTAGCAGCCGACCCAGCCCAACACTGTAGCTCCCCGTCGTCTTCCTCCCCACGCCCCGAAGCTGCTGCGTGCTCGCGCGCGCGTGGCCGCGCGGCCACCTCCTGCTTGCCGACGCCCTCCTGGCCGCGTGGACGACGTCCGTAGCCCGTCCCGATCCCCCCTGCTCTCGCTCACTCTCCCCCGTTTCTCCCTCGCTCTCTCTCGCTCTCGGCCGAAGCACACCGTCGCCGCCGTTCGCCATAGCCACTGACTCCGACCACCCCTCGCTTCCCCGAGTAGCTCAGAAGCTCCGCCACAACTCCCTCTTCCTCCCCACCGCTCCACGAGTCCCCGGAAGCCCTGCATCGCCGCCACGTCGCCGTTCCCCTCTTCGGGCTCCGATCATCGTCGCCGTCAAATTCGCCGTCCCCGACGCGTCCCCGAGCCCGCTTCGACGCCACTGCAACCGCGGTGAGCCCCCGGAGCGTTTCCCCCTTCTTCCCTGCTCTCTCCCGACCCCTAGGCCCTATCCCCACCACGGCCGAACCTCCGCCGTCGCCGAGCTCGCCGTCGACGCAGCTCCGGTGACCATTTGGTCACCCCGGCGAGTCCAACGCGTTCACAGAACCCAGTAGAGCATCCCTAGCGCCTCACTTTGCTCGACTTCGAGCTCCAGCACCACTCCCGTGCACGACCGAACCCCGGC
>NW_025283548.1:0-1169 GCF_018294505.1 Triticum aestivum
GGCCCTGATTCCCCTCTATTCTGCTGCGTGCTTCCGATCTCTACTCGCCCCCAGCCGACTGCCTCGCCGGCGACTTGCCGTCCCCGGACGGCATGACTCTAGGAGGAGACGCCGGACTAGCAGGAGGTCAGGAGCCGCTCGCCATACAGTGTCACCACTGCCCGGGCGTGCCGCCGTGCCTACCTTCCCAGTCCGTTCAGGGCTAAGGCATGCAGCACCCACTAAGCCAACCCGATTTACCTGAGATACGTCCTCAACACTCAGCACTTCAGCAGCCACTCCCCATCACCCATTTTCTAATTGATTCATTACTCATTAGGCAGGACTGTCATTAGTGTTTGTTGTCTGCTGGGTGCTACCTACACTTAATGGTTCAGATGTATTTCAGTAATCTTTAGTACCTGTAAAGTTCACAGGGTTTCAAAATTCCGGCCCTAGGAATAGACACTAGTCATTTTGGATTGTTGGTCGTAGTGACATTGACCCAGATTACTACTGCAGGCCAGGTTTGTTGACAATTTTACTTATCTTTCTTACTCATTCGATATGATATCCAATTATTCACGTCGATTAGTTGCAAACAGTAAGTGCTAGACAAACTTCTTGATTCAGATTTTGGATGGTGTCTTACTGCAGTTACAATTCTGCATACTTGTCCTAGTGAGCTCACAAGTAAATGATTGATTCACTACATCCATGCCTGCCTTCTCATATTTGTTGTCAATATTCTTTTAGGGTGGACCACCCTGTTTCAAAATACTGGAACCGTAGACATGAGTTAATAGTATTTCTCTGTGTGATCTCTTCCATCATGTGTGGGCAACGAACACTGCATTGTATAGAAAGAAAGTGTCATTTCCAGCTTCTACATAGGGTATGATCTTTTACATGGAATACAATCTGCCTACTTGCTTTGTGTCGCACTACCAACACTCCACCCTTGAAGCTAAACATTATGCCACTCATAATTCCTTGGTTTATTTGTTCAAATACGAATTTGATATGATTCTAATGTCTTACTTCAGTTTTGAAATGTGTGTCTGCCTGTTATAGAGACATAAGGGGTTTGTATTTCTGTGTGTGGTCTGGTTAGCACGGTTGGGGGGTGAACTTTGCATATGCAGGGGTTTATAGGGAGACACCCTTCGAGTTGAATCCGCAATGCATTC
>NW_025283549.1:0-1169 GCF_018294505.1 Triticum aestivum
GAAGGTATACCCAATAGTTTCCTTAGGGTATCCTATGAAGACGCATTTTTCCGATTTGGGTTCGAGCTTTTCAGGTTGAAGTTTCTTGACATAAGCATCGCATCCCCAAACTTTTAGAAACGACAGCTTAGGTTTCTTCCCAAACCATAATTCATACGGTGTCGTCTCAACGGATTTAGACGGTGCCCTATTTAAAGTGAATGCGGCAGTCTCTAAAGCATAACCCCAAAATGAGAGCGGTAAATCGGTAAGAGACATCATAGATCGCACCATATCCAATAGAGTGCGATTACGACGTTCGGACACACCATTTCTCTGAGGTGTTCCAGGCGGCGTGAGTTGTGAAACTATTCCACATTTCCTTAAGTGTGTACCAAATTCGTGACTTAAATATTCTCCACCACGATCTGATCGTAAGAATTTTATTTTCCTGTCACGTTGATTCTCAACCTCACTCTGAAATTCCTTGAACTTTTCGAAGGTTTCAGACTTGTGTTTCATTAGGTAGACATACCCATATCTACTTAAATCATCAGTGAGAGTGAGAACATAACGATATCCTCCGCGAGCCTCAACATTCATTGGACCGCACACATCGGTATGTATGATTTCCAATAAGTTGGTTGCTCGCTCCATTGTTCCGGAGAACGGAGTCTTGGTCATCTTACCCATGAGACATGGTTCGCACGTGTCAAATGATTCGTAATCAAGAGACTCCAAAAGTCCATCTGCATGGAGCTTCTTCATGCGCTTGACACCAATGTGACCAAGGTGGCAGTGCCACAAGTATGTGGGACTATCGTTATCAACTTTACATCTTTTGGTATTCACACTATGAACATGTGTAACATCACGTTCGAGATTCATCAAAAATAAACCATTGACCAGCGGGGCATGACCATAAAACATATCTCTCAAATAAATAGAACAACCATTATTCTCGGATTTAAATGAGTAGCCATCTCGAATTAAACGAGATCCAGATACAATGTTCATGCTCAAAGCTGGCACTAAATAACAATTATTGAGGTTTAAAACTAATCCCGTAGGGAGATGCAGAGGTAGCGTGCCGACGGCGATCACATCGACCTTGGAACCATTCCCGACGCGCATCGTCACCTCGTCCTTCGCCAGTCTCCGTTTATTCCGTAGTTCCTGTTTTGAGTTAC
>NW_025283550.1:0-1169 GCF_018294505.1 Triticum aestivum
CTCGGTCATGTCTGCATGTCTCCCGAACCCGTAGGGTCTACACACTTAAGGTTCGATGACGCTAGGGTTATAAAGGAAGCTTGTATGTGGTTACCGAATGTTGTTCGGAGTCCCGGATGAGATCCCGGACGTCACGAGGAGTTCCGGAATGGTCCGGAGGTAAAGATTTATATATAGGAAGTCCTGTTTCGGCCATCGGGACAAGTTTCGGGGTCATCGGTATTGTACCGGGACCACCGGAAGGGTCCCGGGGGCCCACCGGGTGGGGCCACCTGCCCCGGGGGGCCACATGGGCTGTAGGGGGTGCGCCTTGGCCTACATGGGCCAAGGGCACCAGCCCCAAGAGGCCCATGCGCAAGAAAACTTGGAGAGGGAAGAGTCCTAAAGGGGGAAGGCACCTCCGAGGTGCCTTGGGGAGGATGGACTCCTCCCCATCCTTAGCCGCACCCCTTCCTTGGAGGAGGGGGCAAGGCTGCGCCTCCCCATCTCCCTTGGCCCTATATATAGTGGGGAAAAGGAGGAGCAATCATACCTAAGGCCTTTGGTTGCCTCCCTCTCCCTCCCGTGACACATCTCCTCTCCCGTAGGTGCTCGGCGAAGCCCTGCAGGATTGCCACGCTCCTCCATCACCACCACGCCGTTGTGCTGCTGCTGGATGGAGTCTTCCCCAACCTCTCCCTCTCTCCTTGCTGGATCAAGGCGTGGGAGACATCGTCGAGCTGTACGTGTGTTGAACGCGGAGGTGCCGTCCGTTCGGCACTAGGATCATCGGTGATCTGAATCACGACGAGTACGACTCCATCAACCCCGTTCACTTGAACGCTTCCGCTTAGCGATCTACAAGGGTATGTAGATGCACTCTCCTTCTACTCGTTGCTGGTTTCTCCATAGATAGATCTTGGTGACGCGTAGGAAAATTTTGAATTTCTGCTACGTTCCCCAACAGTGGTATCAGAGCTAGGTCTATTGCGTAGATTCTTTGCACGAGTAGAACACAAAGTAGTTGTGGGCGTCGATATTGTTCAATATGCTTGCCGTTACTAGTCTTATCTTGATTCGGCGGCATCGTGGGATGAAGCGGCCCGGACCAACCTTACACGTACGCTTACGTGAGACCGGTTCCACCGACAAACATGCACTAGTTGCATAAGGTGGCTGGCGGGTGTCTG
>NW_025283551.1:0-1169 GCF_018294505.1 Triticum aestivum
CCCCCCCTCTAGGCGACATCCACAATCTTTCAATGTCATAATAGCACTTCTCCACCCATCAAGCTAAACAAGCTTAGTTGTCCAAATACGAATCTGATATTATTAAAACAGAGTCGTTTAATTGCTCAGCTAAATGTTCCTAAATTAGTTTTGAAAATGCATGTTCGTCTCTCAGGTGTGTATCTCTACAGGGTGCCCACGGTGGGCCGGCCCACCCTGGGATTTTGGGTCGTCCCAGGCCCCGATTCCCCTTTGTTCTGCTGGGCGCTTCCGATCTCTACTCGCCCCTAGTCGCCTGCCTCGCCGGCGACTTGCCATCCTCGGACGGCATGACTCTAGGAGGATTTTGGACGGTCTCTTACTACAGTTACAATTCTACATACTTGTCCTAGTAAGATCACAAGTAAATGATTGATTCACTACATCTATGCTTGCCTTGTCATTTTGTTGTCAATATTCTTTTAGGGTGGACCACCTAGTAAGCCTACTTGCTTTGTGTCGCACTATCAACACTCCACCCTTGAAGCTAAACATTATGCCACTCATAATTCTTTAGTTTATTTGTTCAAATACGAATTTCATATGATTCTAATGTTCCTACTTCAGTTTTGAAATGTGTGTCTGCCTGTTATAGAGACATAAGGGGTTTGTATTTCTGTGTGTGGTCTGGTCAGCACGGTTGGGGTGAACTTTGCATATGGAGGGGTTTATAGGGAGACACTCTTCGAGTTGAATCCACAATGCATTCCATAGATAATCTGACTACTTTTTATGTTTTCATGAATCTCATATTCTGAACAGCATCATAATGATTATGAGCTTGAGCACGTGAAAAGAATAAAGCAGAACAATGCCATGGCTGTCAAACTTGGCATTAAGGGACTGAAATCAAGTTTGGATGCAATGCAATGCAAACGCTCTCCACCTACAGATTCATGCTCAGAATATGATCCTAACAGTGATTCTGAGCTAGAGGGAGACCTAAGTCAATGTAGCTCCCTAGTGGACGAGTCAGAGGAAGATGCCCTATATTATTCACCCATCAAGGTGCTTGCTCTAACTTTCCAAGGTTATATTGGTCGCGCATATCTTGTAGCTAATGCTTTGCATTGCTTCTACTTTGTTGAACTGCCATTAGCTTAGTTTACACATCGTGTATGTGAATACGC
>NW_025283552.1:0-1169 GCF_018294505.1 Triticum aestivum
TGGTATGTGATGAAAATGGGAGCGAGGCTCCACAACTTTATGATGTGAAATGTTCGGCACGGGGGTTACTACCAATCGAGTGGACTCCATGTTAGTGTCGTCTAGGGAAAGGTAGTGATCGGGTGCTTACCCCGGGTACTTGAGGTACCGCGGGTCGTGGATGACACGGAAGTTCCCCGGATCTAGTGGGTAAAGTGTGCAACCTCTGCAGAGTGTAAAACTATTCGAATAGCCGTGTCCACGGTCAAGGACAGTTGGGTAACCGCTCTTGGGCTACGTCCACTTGTTTTCAAACCCGGTGTGTGTGAGATGATGGTGTTGTCTTGGATCAAGTCAGAGGACTTGACATGATTGAGATGGGTTGGTGCCCTCTCTGTTTATGATAAATGGGTTGGTGCCCCTTTCTATTTATGTTGATATCTGTGACCAGATCTTATGGTTACTTGAATTCTCTTGATGCATGCTTTATAGGATGTTGAACATGTCCTGCACTCAAAACTAGCTTTATGCAAAACTTTACCTATGTCATGCATTACTGTACCTTGAACCAAATCATGGGTTGCTTGCGAGTACATTCAAAGTACTCATTGGCTTGCCACTGGTTATTTAATTGACCAGGCATGGGAGAACCGGAGTTCGAAGAAGAGTTCTTTGGAGACGATCATGAGAACTAGGACGTTCCCAGTCAGAATGCCTGTAGGGTTAAGGCAGATGGCATGGGTTCTACTTATCGACGACGATTTCCGCTGCTATGTTTCATTTGATGTTCAGCCCTTAAGGCTTTATCGATGTAAGACTTGACCATGTTGGTCACTATTTGTGTAAGACGGTATGAATGGATGTAAGACTCTTGTTATTCAGCTTCTGTGTGTTCAGTGAGCATTGATCTCTGGGATCACTGTACACGTGCATTCGGTGATCACGACTTGCGAGTCGGGGTCCCCACACTCGCGTTACGCTAAGACAGGGTGGGAGTGGTGTCACGTGCTCGTCTCGGCATCCGTCGTCGCTACCACGACGACGTCCGCCTCGACTCACGTTACGCTAAGACAGGGTGGGAATGGTATCACGTGCTCGTCTCGGCGTCCGTCGTCGCTACCGCGACAACGTCCCCCTCGACTCGCGTTACGCTAAGACAGGGTGGGAATGGTCTCACGTGCTCGTCTCGG
>NW_025283553.1:0-1169 GCF_018294505.1 Triticum aestivum
TCACCCCAAAGTTGGATAAGCCATAGTTATTCTGTAGGATAGCATTTTGAATAGTGCCCATGTTGTCATTTGACTCCATTGAAACATCTTTGTTTTCAGATGGAACCCGCGAGGCAGGTCGTGCGCCACACTGCGGCCATTGGTGCCTCAGGATCACCTGCTGTGCTGGCTAATATGATGACCTATCTGGGTTATCGCTGGCACCCTGAGTACACCGTCTACGAGGAGTACCAGGACTTTAACCAGGAGCAGTACCGTGCCATCGTCCACCTCTACTCTCGGGAGTATGAGTCCACTACCGTGCTGCACACCGCTCATGGTGTTGGAGTGACCATCGAGATGGCAGTCCACGATGCGGCTCATGCTGCTCTGACACGTCTTCGTGGAGAGTACCAGGCATTGGACACTTCCCCTTTCAGGCACATTCCTATCGCATCTGACGTTGGTGCGGAGGGATACTACACTGCCGCCTACTCCACCGTCACCCGAGAGCCTTTCCACCATCAGCGCCTGGTTATGCATGCTGATGGGCTGGACCGAGCTAACAGAGCTCTTCGCCACGAGTTGTACACCACTCGTCAGCACCTTTACAGGGCTCTGACGCGGTTGCACCCCTTTGTCCGGTCTGGACAGCTGCCGCGTTCTGCGATCTACCTAGCCAGGACCGTGATGCCCCACGGTCTCGGATGGCCAGAGGTGGGAGACTACTCTCCCGCACTTGGTCCTCTTCTGCCACCTGAGCGTCGGGTTCTACACCAGAGTATCCGCGGCCCCCAGGCCACTGACGTGGAGGACTATCCGTTGCCTCACTACCAGCTGTCAGGTTACAGCTACCTTCACAGTACCTCCTGGGACTGATGTAGTCTTGCTCATTAGTTTTAGATGCACTCGCGAGCCTGCGTGCCGCCTATGATGACTTAGTCTATGTACGGAACTCTGTGTACTGAACTCTATGTCCGACCCCTTTTGTAAGTTATGCCGACTATCTATGTGGTATCTGTCGTGCTCCTTTCATTATGCATGTTTCATCATGAATGACTCTTGTCTATGCAAATTCTCAATACTGAACTACCCCTGTTATATATTAGCAGGATGGTTAGACCAGCTGGTCGTGGTCGTGGTGGCAACTTCCCACCACCGCCTGAGTACATGGCTGGTATGATCCAACA
>NW_025283554.1:0-1169 GCF_018294505.1 Triticum aestivum
GCTAGTGGGCTCGATCGGCCGCCCGAGTCGCCTTTGGGCTTGATTTGGGTAGCTTCCGTAAGCTACTATGGGCCCAGCAGCGGTGGTCGGGCATTTTTTTAAAAAAACTTCACTTTTTCAATTATTTTGGCAGAAAGTAGCGGCCAGAAACAACATCAAACAAAATCATCATCAGTACAACATATATGCCCAGGTAGCAAACAGCAAACAAAATCATCATCATGCCCAGGTAGTATAACATATGCAATGTCATCTCCAAATTTATTACATATATCTTTTATCAAAACACAAACAAATAACTTATCAAGTTTTCTTGCAGACACGTACGAATAAAAAACGACAAAGGTTCGTGCGACCACTTTTATTCTTTGTACAAACCAAGCTGCGTCTCTACGCCCAGTTCCTGAACAAAACATAAAGAAATGGATGAGCAAATATAGTTGGTAAAATCAAAGTAGCAACATAACAAAAATAAAAAGGTTGCAACTCACTTCTCGTTCTTACTGCATGTAGCTTTGTTATGACCTGGGAGACCACACAGACTGCACAAAGGACCACTTTTCTTCTCTGTAAAATCTTTTGGCCTACCATTCTTTGTAACGTCGGGGCCCCCCTTCGATCGCCCCTTCTTAGGTGCACCCTTCGTCGAAACTTTCTGAGGATCGCCAATACCAGGCTCAACTTGTTGCGCCTGACTTGCCTCCTTCTTCAGCATAGCATACCTTCTACTTCCTACAAGTTCCTCCTCTGAAATCTTTTTCTGCGCTATTATGTTGTCCAGACATTTCATCAACTCGTCGTACAAGAAGGGATCATTTGCTGCAACATGAGCAGCTTCTGCGGTTTTAATGGTTATTGCACTATACCGTTCTCTCTCCAATGGCCCTGACCAACCCCATCCAAACATATCACTCTTCCGCTGCACAGGCAACCCATCTCTCGCATGTTTGGACAACCGATGCATGACACAACACTTTGGTATTTCAGTTAAGTTCAGATGATGGAGAACAAACAGAATGTGTTTGCATGGCAGCCCTTTCCGAACCATCCTAAGACAACTGCATGTAATAGTTTGTTCTGAGTTACCTGGTTCATAAACAACATTGTACGTGAACTTGTGGTTATCCTTCCATGTCACCATGAATGTTTGACGCCCAATTCCCACGAGC
>NW_025283555.1:0-1169 GCF_018294505.1 Triticum aestivum
CTTGAAGAAGAGGCTGATATGGTGGACTATGAATCTACACCGGTTCATGAAGGTATGGATATCAATATGGTGTATTACTTACCTGCTGAGTTTCGTGCTGTAGATGAGGAAGGGGAAGTTGCTCAGCTGGATTTTGGTCCTAAAAATGCAATATTCGAGAAGCCAAAAGAACCAGTAAAGCATCTGAAACCATTATATCTCAGAGGTCATATCAATGGGTCGCCGCTCACTCGGATGCTTGTTGATGGTGGTGCTGTGGTAAATCTTATGCCCTATTCGGTCTTCAAGAAATTGGGTTTGCCTGATGAAGAATTGATCAAGACCAATATGGTGCTCAACGGGTTTGAAGGCAAAGAGAAAACTGAAGCCAAAGGTGTAATGTATGTGGAGCTTACAGTCGGAAGCAAAACTTTGGCTACTGCATTCTTTGTCGCTGAGGTGCAAGGTAACTACAATGTTATACTAGGCCGTGATTGGGTTCATGCAAACCAGTGCGTGCCATCCACTATGCACCAGTTTTTGATTCAGTGGGTTGATGATGAAGTGGAAGTCATTCATGCAGATAACTCGGTCTGTGTTGCTTTGGCCGATGCATCGGTGGATTGGCAACATCCCGATGCTACTTGCTTGACGGGACGTGACTTATCAGAGTTTGATTTTCTCAGCGCGACCAAGAATGGTTTTGTGCCCGTGTCTTTAAAGCCGATTGAATGCAATCGGCTCCAATGTATGATATGTTTAAATGGATCCTAGTTCCGAGTGGTTACAAAAACGTCTTGCAAAATATCGGTCCAGCGAGAACGATATGTATGAGTCTATTGAGGAGTTGGATGACATGGATAAACTTGGACAAGGTTTTACATCAGCCGATCCGTTAGAAGAGGTAGATATCGGAGATGGATCAGTCAGTCGACCGACATTTATAAACAAAAATTTGAAAGCCGATTGTAAAGCTAAATTAATCGAGCTATTGAAAGAATATGTTTGTTGCTTTGCATGGGAATATCATGAGATGCCAGGGTTGAGCCGAGAGCTAGTGGAGCATCGGTTGCCTATAAAGGCCGGTTTTAGACCTTATAAACAGTCGGCCAGAAAGTTTAATCCGAAAACATATGACCGGTCAAGGAAGAGATCGGTCGACTGCTTGAAGCTAAATTCATTCGACCTTG
>NW_025283556.1:0-1169 GCF_018294505.1 Triticum aestivum
TGCAAGCTCCAACGCTCGATTTATGGGCTGGTGCAAGCATCTCGGAGTTGGAACATTCGCTTTGATGAGATGATCAAAGCATTTGGGTTTACACAGACTTATGGAGAAGCCTGCGTTTACAAGAAAGTGAGTGGGAGCTCTGTAGCATTTCTCATATTATATGTAGATGACATACTTTTGATGGGAAATGATATAGAACTCTTGGACAGCATCAAGGCCTACTTGAATAAAAGTTTTTCAATGAAGGACCTTGGAGAAGCTGCTTATATATTAGGCATCAAAATCTATAGAGATAGATCGAGACGCCTCATAGGTCTTTCACAAAGCACATACCTTGATAAGATATTGAAGAAGTTCAATATGGATCAATCCAAGAAAGGGTTCTTGCCTGTGTTACAAGGTGTGAAATTGAGCTCAACTCAATGTCCGACCACGGCAGAAGATATAGAAGAGATGAGCGTCATCCCCTATGCCTCAGCCATAGGTTCTATTATGTATGCCATGCTGTGTACCAGACCTGATGTAAACCTTGCCGTAAGTTTGGTAGGAAGGTACCAAAGTAATCCCGGCAAGGAACACTAGACAGCGGTCAAGAATATCCTGAAGTACCTGAAAAGGACTAAGGAAATGTTTCTCGTTTATGGAGGTGACGAAGAGCTCGTCGTAAAGGGTTACGTCGACGCTAGCTTCGACACAGATCTGGATGACTCTAAGTCACAAACCGGATACGTGTATATTTTGAATGGTGGGGCAGTGAGCTGGTGCAGTTGCAAGCAAAGCGTCGTGGCGGGATCTACATGTGAAGCAGAGTACATGGCAGCCTCGGAGGCAGCACATGAAGCAATATGGGTGAAGGAGTTCATCACCGACCTAGGAGTCATACCCAATGCGTCGGGGCCGATCAAGCTCTTCTGTGACAACTCTGGAGCTATTGCACTTGCCAAGGAGCCCAGGTTTCACAAGAAGACAAGGCACATCAAGCGTCGCTTCAACTCCATTCGTGAAAATGTTCAAGATGGAGACATAGAGATTTGTAAAGTACATACGGACCTGAATGTAGCAGATCCATTGACTAAACCTCTCCCTAGAGCAAAACATGATCAACACCAGAATTCCATGGGTGTTCGATTCATCACAATGTAACTAGATTATTGACTCTAGTGCAAGTG
>NW_025283557.1:0-1169 GCF_018294505.1 Triticum aestivum
ACCTATAATAGCCTCGGGACGAAATTTATGAAGTGGCATCTTGTATATTTCGTCCAAGGCTTCATGCACCCATTATGGTGGCTTCAAAGTCCTGAAATCATCACTTGTAACTCCGTTCTTGTTCCCCTTGCGCATGGCATCATCTCCATGCTTGTTCTTGCTCCAATGTTCATCCTTCTCCAAGCTAGGCCCTTCATTTGTAAGCAAAACAAATGTATCCAATTTAGGCAGCATCATATTCTCATGAACATTAGAATCATTACCAAGAAACGAAAGTACCTGATAATTTAATTGGCGTGCGCGAGCTCTAGTAATTGGTCCCGTATATGTAGCAGTAGGGGCTGTGGGTGTAACAATGGTATTGATGTCCTCATCATCCTCCCCTTCTTGAAATGAAGTCGTTCTCGACGGAAACTCATCTTCCTCACCCAAATAAGGCTTCAAATCTGCAATGTTAAAAGTGGGACTAACCCCAAAATCTGCAGGCAGCTCAAGTTTATATGCATTATCATTTATTTTCTCTAACACCTTAAAGGGACCATCAGCACGTGGCATTAGCTTTGATTTGCGCAAATCAGGAAATCTATCCTTACGCAAATGTAACCAAACAAGATCTCCAGGTGCAAACACAACATGTTTTCTACCCTTATCTCCAGCAAGTTTATATTTAGCATTCATACGCTCAATGTTTTCCTTAGTTAACTCATGCATTTTCAAAAATCAATTCAGCACGTTGTTTAGCATCAAAATTAACCTTCTCCGAAGATGGAAGAGGCAACAAATCAATAGGTGCACGAGGTAGGAAACCATACACAACTTCAAAAGGGCACATCTTAGTAGTAGAATGCAATGAACGATTATAAGCAAATTCAATATGAGGCAAGCATTCCTCCCACATTTTCTTATTATTCTTCAAAACAGCCCTAAGCATAGTAGACAACGATCTATTGACTACTTCAGTTTGTCCATCAGTTTGGGGGTGACAAGTAGTACTAAAAAGCAGTTTAGTCCCCAACTTAGCCCATAAACATCTCCAAAAGTGGCTAAGAAATTTAGTATCACGATCTGAAACAATAGTATTTGGCACACCATGCAAGCGAATAATTTCACGAAAGAACAAATCAGCAACATTAACAGCATCATCGCTTTTATGACATGGTATAAAGTGT
>NW_025283558.1:0-1169 GCF_018294505.1 Triticum aestivum
TATGATGCATGCATGAAACATGGCAATATGAGTGTGTTGGGCTAATGCAACTAAAACCAGAAGGGTTTGAACAAATTTGAATCAAAGATTCAAATTTCAAACTCAAACATGGCCTTTTAAAGTGCTTTTCCTTGTTCTGCTTAAAACATCAATTTAACTTGTTTGATCATGCATGAAAATAGTACAGATGGATAGATTGGATTTTTCTGATCATTTTTCATATATAATTTGTCCAATTTGGAGTTACAGAATAAAAGTTATGAATTTTTGAAGTTTAAATAATATTCTGGAATTTCCTGATTTAATTTAAATCCAGAAATATAATTATTGCGCCAGCATGATGTCAGCATGACGTCAGTGGTCAACTGCGGCTGGCTGAAGTCAAACCTGACGTGTGGGGGCCACACGTCAGTGACAGGGGGGGTTAAACAGGTTTAAATTAATCCTAATTAGGGATTAGTGGCGCTGGGGCCCACTGTCAGTGTCAGGGGGGGTTGACTAACAGTAGTTAGCGCTAATCTAACCACCTGGCCGACAGGGCCCACGCGTCAGTGACCCTGGGGGGGTCAAACCCCAGGTCGGACAAGTCAAACCCCACCGGCGACATGACGCCGGCGAGGTCCGAGACGGCGGCGAAAGTGCTTTTTGCCATTCCGGCAACCAAATGGACGGCGGAAGGCATCTACGTGTTGCTGAGGTTGAGCCGCGACTATTGGTGGTGGTGGTTGGGCTCGGGGTGGCCGGAGTTGACGGCGGCGAGCTCGGCTGCGGCGGCCGGAGTTCAGGTGCGGTCGGGATCGATGTTGCAGAGGGTTTGGGGAGGCGTTAGTGGGTGCTGCGTGATCCTAGTGAGGTGTAGAGCACGATAGTGTGCTCGGTTGGGTGCTACGGTGACCGTGGCCACGACGGCGACATCGCCGGCGGCGTGGAGCTCTCGGCCAAGGTGGGGCTAGGGCCTAGAGGTCGGGAGAGACCAGGGAAGAAGGGGGAAACGATCCGGGGGCTCACCGCGGTTGCAGTGGGCGTCGAAGCGGGCTCGGGGACGCGCCGGAGACGACGAATTCGACGGCGACGATGATCGGAGCCCGAAGAGGGGAACGGCGACGTGGCGGCGATGCCGGGCTTCCGGGGAGCTGTGGAGCGGTGGGGAGGAAGAGGGGGTTGTGGTG
>NW_025283559.1:0-1169 GCF_018294505.1 Triticum aestivum
AAACCCAAGTCTGGACCTAAGCCTGAAACTGAGTGCTTCTACTGCAAGCAGACTGGTCACTGGAAGCGGAACTGCCCCAAGTATTTGGCGGATAAGAAGGATGGCAAGGTGAACAAAGGTATATGTGATATACATGTTATTGATGTGTACCTTACTAGAGCTCGCAGTAGCACCTGGGTATTTGATACTGGTTCTGTTGCTAATATTTGCAACTCGAAACAGGGACTACGGAATAAGCGGGCACTGGCAAAGGACGAGGTGACGATGCGCGTGGGAAATGGTTCCAAAGTTGATGTGATCGCGGTCGGCACGCTACCTCTACATCTACCTTCGGGATTAATATTAGACCTAAATAATTGTTATTTGGTGCCAGCGTTGAGCATGAACATTATATCTGGATCTTGTTTAATGCGAGGCGGTTATTCATTTAAATCAGAGAATAATGGTTGTTCTATTTATATGAGTAATATCTTTTATGGTCATGCACCCTTGAAGAGTGGTTTATTCTTATTGAATCTCGATAGTAGTAATACACATATTCATAATGTTGAAGCCAAAAGATGCAGAGTTGATAATGAAAGTGCAACTTATTTGTGGCACTGTCGTTTAGGTCATATCGGTATAAAGCGCATGAAGAAACTCCATACTGATGGACTTTTGGAACCACTTGATTATGAATCACTTGGTACTTCCGAACCGTGCCTCATGGGCAAGATGACTAAAACACCGTTCTCCGGTACTATGGAGAGAGCAACAGATTTGTTGGAAATCATACATACCGATGTATGTGGCCCGATGAATATTGAGGCTCGTGGCGGATATCGTTATTTTCTCACCTTCACAGATGATTTAAGCAGATATGGGTATATCTACTTAATGAAACATAAGTCTGAAACATTTGAAAAGTTCAAAGAATTTCAGAGTGAAGTTGAAAATCATCGTAACAAGAAAATAAAGTTTCTACGATCTGATCGTGGAGGAGAATATTTGAGTTACGAGTTTGGTGTACATTTGAAAAACTGTGGAATAGTTTCGCAACTCACGCCACCCGGAACACCACAGCGTAATGGTGTGTCCGAACGTCGTAATCGTACTTTACTAGATATGGTGCGATCTATGATGTCTCTTACTGATTTACCGCTATCATTTTGGGGATATGCTTTAGAGAC
>NW_025283560.1:0-1169 GCF_018294505.1 Triticum aestivum
TTTTGTCTTGAATCTTTCGGATCTGAATATTCATATCACAATTAAGGAGATTTACATTGAAATTATGCCAAAGTATCACTCCGCATCAAAAATTCTTTTTTATCATTTACCTACTCGAGGACGAGCAGGAATTAAGCTTGGGGATGCCCGATACGTCTCCAACGTATCTATAATTTTTGATTGCTCCATGCTACTTTATCTACTGTTTTGGACTATATTGGGCTTTATTTTCCACTTTTATATTACTTTTGGGACTAACCTATTAACCGGAGGCCCAACCCAGAATTGTTGTTTTTTGCCTTTTTCAGTATTTCGAAGAAACAGAATATCAAACGGAGTCCAAACGGAATGAAACCTTCGGGATCGTGATTTTCCAACCGAACGTGATCCAGGAGACTTGGACCCTACTCCAAGAAGTCTCAGAGGAGGTCACTATGGTGGAGGGCGCCCCCCCTACCTCGTGGGCCCCTCGGAGCTCCACCGACGTACTCCTTGCTCCTATATATATACCTATGTATCCCCGAACGATCAGAACAGGAGCCAAAAACCTAATTTCACCGCCGCAACCTTCTGTATCCACGTGGGGCCTGTTCCGGAGCTCCGCCGGAGGGGGCATCCACCACGAAGGGCTTCTACATCATCACCATAGCCCCTCTGATGAAGTGTGAATAGTTTACTTCAGACCTTCGGAATTAATGCTTGGGAAAGAATGAAATTAATGCTTCGCAATTGCCCTACTCATGGTTTGAATATATGGATGATCATACAAAAAATTTATGCTATATTGAATTTTGCTTCTAGAAATCTTTTAAATTCGGCCGCGGGAGGCACTTTTATGGAAATTACGTTAGGGGATGCTACCAAATTGCTTGATAATATTATGGTTAATTACTCTCAATGGCACACCGAAAGATCTTCTAGTAAAAAAGTGCATGCTATAGAAGAAATCAATGTTTTGAGTGAAAATATGGATGAACTTATGAAGATGTTTGCTCCTAAAAATACTCCTCTTGATCCCAATGATATGCCTTTATCTACTTTGCTTGAGAATAATAATGAATCTATAGATGTGAATTTTGTTGGTAGGAATAGTTTTGGAAACAACGCTTATAGAAGGAATTTTAATCCTAGGCCTTATCCTAGTAATCCTTCTAATAATTATGGAAATT
>NW_025283561.1:0-1169 GCF_018294505.1 Triticum aestivum
GTTTTGGCTCCACAAATAATCAAAATGTTTGTGATGACCAGATGCTTTAAATTATTATTTCACAGGGAACTTTTGGAGAACTTTTCTTAAGGAGTTCGTTCAGAAACTTGTATAGAAACTTTCTTAATGAGCACTCGACAAACGCATTTCGAGAACATACACAAAGTCCCAGCTATGGACCTAGTGCATCATCAAAACTGAGGTCTCTTGCATTTCCCTACAAGTAATTTGATCTCATACGGAGAGGTTTAGTGAAGTAGAATGGAAAAAATCAAATGCAACTACACAAGAATTAGTCTGTAACTGTCGTTCGGAATCAGTTTTCCGCAGTGTTAACTGAAACATGGATATCTGACTCATACGAAGTCCGTTTTGGCTCCACAAGTAGTCAAAACATTTGTGACGACAAGATGCTTTAAAGGATTCTTACACAGGGAACTTTTGGAGAACTTTTTTTAAGGAGCTCGTTCAGAAACTTGTATAGAAACTTTCTTAATGAGCACTCGAAAAACGCATTTCGAGAACATACACAAAGTCCCAGCTATGGACCTAGTGCATCATCATAACTGAGGTCTCTTGCATTTCCCTACAAGTAATTTGATCTCATACGGAGATGTTTAGTGAAGTATAATGGAAAAAATCGAATGCAATTACACAAGAACTAGTCTGTAACTGTCGATCGGAATCAGTTTTGCGCAGTGTTAACTGAAACATGGATATCTGACTCATACGGAGTCCGTTTTGGCACCACAAGTAGTCAAAACGTTTGTGACGACCAGATGCTTCAAAGGATTCTTACACAGGGAACTGTTGGAGAACTTTTTCTAAGGAGCTCGTTCAGAAACTTGTATAGAAACTTTCTTAATGAGCACTCGACAAACGCATTTCGAGAACACAAACAAAGTCCCAGCTATGGACCTAGTGCATCATCATAACTGAGGTATCTTACATTTCCCTACAAGTAATTGGATCTCATATGGAGATGTTTTGTGAAGTAGAATGGAAAAAATCGAATGCAACTACACAAGAACTACTCTGTAACTGTCGTTCGGAGTCAGTTTTGCGCAGTGCTAACTGAAACATGGATATCTAACTCATACGTAGTCTGTTTTGGCTCCACAAGTAGTCAAAACATTTGTGACAACCAGATGCTTCAAAGGATTATTTCA
>NW_025283562.1:0-1169 GCF_018294505.1 Triticum aestivum
TGTTCCTCTATGGGATGCCAGACCTAGGGCGGCGCCGCTGCTGGGGCTGGGGCTCGCCCTGCACCATCTGTAGCAGTATATGTAGTCCTGCTTGCCGTGGCACTTCTCCTCGCAGTACCAGCCGGGCAGGTTGACGGTTGTGCCCCCTTGCTTCCTCTTCACCGCTGCAGCGCCAATGAGCAGTGCTAGGCCTAGGACTACAAACCACACAACAATGCTGCCGCCACCGTTGTTCTTCTTGTTGGAACACATGATAAGAAGATAGGCAGTTTTTCGATTAAATTAATCCATGAATAAATCATGAGCATGACATGAACATCATTGATAACCCACTGATTATGATCTAACAGAGCATGTACTACGCAAATAGTAGAAATATCTACGCATATCGCTAGTACTGCTACAACAGAAAGAAATACGAGAGGGATCAGCGATGTATACCCTCCAATCGGCCACGCGGCGGCGGTAACGGTGGCAGTAGCCGCGGCATCCTCGGTGGCCTTCTTGTCGGCCTCAGCCTTCTCAGCAGCGGCACGGTCAGCATCGGTCGACATGGTGATGACGAAGGTGATGCAGACATAGATGAACAGAAGCGAGCAGTCGCGTAGTCGCTACCCAAAAACCTAATCGCCCCTCTCCCGTACAGGATCCGGAGAGGCGGGGTTTCGGAGGCCTGCTCTCCCGTCAACCATGTATGCGGTGAACGGGATGGAGTCGCCGGCGGCAGCAGCAGCAAAGAAACGACGTGGGCGTGGAGGCGGAGATGCGTTCTATTTTCGCGGCGGCTAGGGTTGGCAGCGCCCCACATATACATGTGCGGCCGCGCGTGGGCTGAACCCACGTCCAAGTCGGTAGCCCATGATCCCACGTCTCAGATCGTGGCCCTACTTGTCAATGACTCTCCGTTCCTGACCGGCAAAAAGAAGCGCATAGGAGTGACCTCGGCTCAATCCCGCAACCCGCGCCGCGCCGCGCCGTGCCGAGGAGGAGTGCGCGAGGGCTTCTTTTCTTCTCAAGCTCCAATAGCATGAGGGAGAGAATCCCTTATAAACCACTCCAACTCTCCTTCCACTAGCATGGCGGGACTAAACTTCCCACCACCTTGTCATGCCACCTACATGGGCCCTTAGAGATTAAATATGAAATTTTCGTATGGGCTCTAGGCCCAT
>NW_025283563.1:0-1169 GCF_018294505.1 Triticum aestivum
TAATAGTCCACAAAACACGTTAGAATTGGCCAAAATTGTGAGTGTTGCTGACCGACACGTAAACACAACCCGGGGTCATTTCGGGACCCCATAACTAAGTAATAGTCCAAGAAACGGGCCAGAATCGGCCCAAACTGCGATTGTTGATGACTTACACTTAAGCGCACCTTGGGGTTCAACAACCATGGAAATCGCTTTGGGGCCCCAAAACGGTGAGTAACAGTCCACGAAACGGGTCAGAATCGACAAAAACCGCGAGTGTTGATAACCAACCCGTAAGCGCACCCAAGGGTTCCTTAATCGTGGAAATCACTCCGGGGCCCCAAAAAAGTGAGCAATAGTCCACGAAACGGGCCAGAATCGGCCAAAACTGTGAGTGTTGATGACCGACACGTAAACGCATGCCAGGGTTCGTTAATCGTGGAAATCACTCCGGGACCCCAAAACAGTGAGTAATAGTATACAAAAAAGGCAAGAATCGGACAAAAGTGTAAGTGTTGATGACCGAAACGTAAACGCACCCGCGGTTCGCTAATCGTTGAAATCACTTCGATACTCCAAAACAGTGCGTAATACTCCACGAAACGGGCCAGAATCGGCCAAAACTGCGAGTGTTGATGATCGACACATAAATGCACCCCGGTGTTCGTCAATCATGGAAATCACGCCGAGACCCAAAAACAGAGTAATAGTCCAAGAAACGGGCCAGAATTGGCCAAAACGGTGAGTGTTGATGACCGACACGTAAATGCACCCCGTGGTTCGTTAATCGTGGAAATCACTCCGGGGGCCCAAAAAAGTGAGTAATAGTCCATGTTACGGGTCAGAATCAGCCAAAACTATGAGTATTGATGACCGACACGTAAGCGGGCCTTGGGGTTCAACAACTATGGAAATCACTTCGGGACCTGAAAACAGTGAGTAATAGTCCACAAAACACGTTAGAATTGGCCAAAATTGTGAGTGTTGCTGACCGACACGTAAACACAACCCGGGGTCATTTCGGGACCCCCATAACTAAGTAATAGTCCAAGAAACGGGCCAGAATCGGCCCAAACTGCGATTGTTGATGACCTACACTTAAGCGCACCTTGGGGTTCAACAACCATGGAAATCGCTTTGGGGCCCCAAAACGGTGAGTAACAGTCCACGAAACGGGTCAGAATCGA
>NW_025283564.1:0-1169 GCF_018294505.1 Triticum aestivum
GGACGAGGTTTGGGCGCCGGAGGTGGCCTCACCGAAGTGAATCGAGCTGGAGGCCGAGGCGGATCGGGGCGGCCGGAGCTGGGGAAGGAGACCTCCTCGAGGTCCCCCTAGTGGCCTGGCGGGGCTTTGGTGAGGAGTGGTGATGCTGCGTGCACGAGGGTGAGCTCGGGGCCCTTTTTATAGGCGGCCCGAGGCGGTTGCCGTGAACGGAGATTTCCGGCGAGCGATTACGGTGGCGCAGTGCTCGGTCGGGGTGGTTAGGGAGTCGAGCGTCATCACGGAGGTTCAATGGGGCCGTTTTAGTGCTAAACTGGCCGGGGTTTGGGTGTTTGGGTCGAGCTCGACGGAACGGGGTGGCGCGGGCCCGTCGGCGGCAGAGAGCGCGCTCCGTGCGTGCTGCGCCACGGCGACGGTGCCGCATGCGTGCGCTGGCACGGAGAAGGCCACGCGGAGCCACCAGAGGATTTGGGCGGTGCCGAACGGCGTTGCGCCGCCGTTCTCCTCCCTGTCGGCCGTTACGGGGAGCCGGCCGCCGCAAGACACGCCGGCGCAGGCGGGCCAGGGCGCCACCGACGCCAGGGTCGCGCCAAGTGCGCGTGTGAAGCTTCGGACAAGCAAGCGAGGCCGTAAGCAACGTGCCAAGTGCACTGTGGCCGCGTGACTAAAACTGTCGAAACTGAAAACTGAATTTAACTGAATTTCTGAAAGTGTAAGGAAAACAGTGCATGCAAGGTGTTCGACAGAATGATCCAGGCATGTAGGGATTTTTCCTTGAGCTGATTTTTGGTGGAGTGGCTTCTCATTGCTCAAATAGGCTGCCTGAATTTTGGTGGAATTTTTGGAGGAGTGTAGATATGAATTTCACCAAATTTGGCAAATCTGGTCCAAACTTGCAGAGACTGAATTTTGAAAATTTTGAAAAGAGGAGGAGTGGATCAAGATGGTTCTGGGTTATGGATGCTAAGGACAAACCAGGAGAATTGGTTTGAGGTCAAAACTCAAATGCAATAGGGCACTTGCTTTGAAAATCTCTCAGGCTCCAAATAATTTTCAGAATTGAATTGAGGGGAAAAATAATTAGAATAAAAATCCAAAACCAGTTTGGATTAGTTGGGACAGAGAATTTAGGTTGATCACAAGTTGTAGGGGAGGTTTTGGAGGGGTTTTAC
>NW_025283565.1:0-1169 GCF_018294505.1 Triticum aestivum
AGTACTAAAAAGCAGTTTAGTCCCCAACTTAGCCCATAAACATCTCCAAAAGTGGCTAAGAAATTTAGTATCACGATCTGAAACAATAGTATTTGGCACACCATGCAAGCGAATAATTTCACGAAAGAACAAATCAGCAACATTAACAGCATCATCGCTTTTATGACATGGTATAAAGTGTGCCATTTTCGAGAATCTATCCACGACAACAAATATGCTATCCCTCCCCTTCTTTGTTCGAGGTAAACCTAAAACAAAGTCCATAGATATATCCTCCCAAGGAACACTAGGTACATGCAAAGGCATATATAAACCATGAGGATTGAGTCGTGACTTAGCTTTTTGACATGTAGTGCAGCGAGCAATAAAACGCTCAACATCCCGTCTCATCTTTGGCCAAAAGAAATGTGTAGCAAGTACGTCCTCCGTCTTCTTCACGCTAAAGTGTCCCATTAATCCTCCTCCATGCGCCTTCTGCAACAACAAAAGACAAACGGAGCTAGCTGGAATGCATAGCTTGTTAGCACGAAACACAAATCCATCATTAACGACGAACTTGTTCCACATTCTTCCTTCTTTACAATTCTGCATTACATCTTTAAAATCAGCATCATGCACATATTGATCTTTGATGGTCTCCAAACCAAATATTTTGAAGTCAAGTTGTGAAAGCATAGTATAGCTGCGAGACAATGCATCAGCAATAACATTTTCTTTTCCCTTCTTGTGTTTAATGACATAAGGAAAAGTCTCAATGAATTCAACCCATTTAGCATGTCTACGATTCAGTTTAGCTTGACTTTTAATATGTTTCAAAGATTCATGATCAGAATGTATAACAAATTCTTTGGGCCATAAATAATGTTGCCATGTTTCTAAAGTCCGAACAAGAGCATATAATTCTTTATCATAAGTAGAATAATTCAGACTAGGCCCACTCAATTTTTCAGAAAAGTATGCAACAGGTTTGCCATCTTGTAATAACACACCGCCTAATCCAATTCCACTAGCATCACATTCAAGCTCAAAAGTCTTATTAAAATCAGGAAGTTGGAGTAAAGGAGCATGTGTCAACTTATCTTTCAATACCGAGAAGGCTTCTTCCTGTGCGGTACCCCAAAGAAAAGGCACATCTTTCTTTGTAAGCTCATTGAGAGGTGCAGCAATGG
>NW_025283566.1:0-1169 GCF_018294505.1 Triticum aestivum
GCCCAGGTAAGCTCCTCCTTTTATTTATTTTTCTTTTTCTAATTTCTGACATTTGTTTTGATTTAAAAAAAAATATTAAATCATTTATTTACCTTATGCCAATTTTTGCAGGAGCTAGATATATTATTCTAGAGCTCCTTTATAATTGGCATAATATTTGGACATATATTAATATATATAACTAATATATTTCCAATGCAAATATTTATGCATTAATTCCAAATGCCCAAAATAAATACCTATGAGCTCTTAAAAATATTGGTTTGATTTTTATCTCTGTCCAATATTTTCAGAGAGCAACATGAGCATTTTCTTGGACCTTTTTGGAGAAATTTTTATTTGGATCATTTTCAAAAATGATTCTGAGGGTTTCACAAATCCCCATTTCAAATTAAATGGAAATTTAAACATGATGCACACACTCTGATGCATGACTAGCTAGGGTGTGACAACTCACCCCCACTCAAAAGAATCTCGTCCCGAGATTTGGGTTCCTCCGGGAAGAAGGCAGGATACTCAAGTCGAAGACGATCCTCCCTTTCCCAAGTTGCTTCATCCTTAGAATGGTGCGACCATTGAACTTTGAGAAACTTGATATTATGACGTCGGGTGGTACGTTCGGCCTGATCGAGGATACGAATGGGGTACTCTCGATATGTAAGATTATCTTGGAGATCAAGCGTTTCGTGGTCCACTCCACGGATAGGATCCGAGAAGCAACGCTTGAGTTGAGAAACGTGGAAGACATCGTGGACTCTGGAGAGGTGCGGAGGTAGTTCCAACTGGTAGGCAACTTCTCCTCGTTTGGCGAGAATGCGAAAAGGTCCAATGTAACGAGGAGCCAATTTGCCTTTGATACCGAAACGATGGGTTCCCTTCAGAGGGGTGACCCGAAGATAAGCCTTCTCGTCAACCTCGAAAGTCATAGCCTTATGTTTTCGGTCATATTGACTCTTTTGACGAGATTGGGCTGTTTTCAACTTTTCACGAACGATACGAACTTGTTCTTCTGCTTCCTGAATCATATCCGGGCCAAAGAATTGTCTTTCCCCGGTCTCTGACCAGTTAAGGGGTGTTCGACACCGTCGTCCATAGAGAACTTCAAAAGGGGCTTTACCCAAGCTAGATTGATAGCTGTTGTTGTAAGCGAATTCGGCAAATGGAAGGCA
>NW_025283567.1:0-1169 GCF_018294505.1 Triticum aestivum
GGTTTGTTAATCGTTGAAATCACTTCGATACCCCAAAACAGTGCGTAATACTCCACGAAACGGGCCAGAATCGGCCAAAACTGCGAGTGTTGATGAGCGACACATAAATGCACCCCGGTGTTCGTCAAACATGGAAATCACGCCGAGACCCAAAAACAGAGTAATAGTCCAAGAAACGGGCCAGAATTGGCCAAAACTGTGAGTGTTGATGACCGACACGTAAATGCACCCCGTGGTTTGTTAATCGTGGAAATCACTCCGGGGGCCCAAAAAAGTGAGTAATAGTCCATGATACGGGCCAGAATCAGCCAAAACTATGAGTATTGATGACCGACACGTAATCGGGCCTTGGGGTTCAACAACTATGGAAATCACTTCGGGACCTAAAAACAGTGAGTAATAGTCCACAAAACACGTTAGAATTGGCCAAAATTGTGAGTGTTGCTGACCGACACGTAAACACAACCCGGGGTCATTTCGGGACCCCATAACTAAGTAATAGTCCAAGAAAAGGGCCAGAATCGGCCCAAACTGCGATTGTTGATGACTTACACTTAAGCGCACCTTGGGGTTCAACAACCATGGAAATCGCTTTGGGGCCCCAAAACGGTGAGTAACAGTCCACGAAACGGGTCAGAATCGACAAAAACCGCGAGTGTTGATAACCAACCCGTAAGCGCACCCAAGGGTTCCTTAATCGTCGAAATCACTCTGGGGCCCCAAAAAAGTGAGCAATAGTCCACGAAACGGGCCAGAATCGGCCAAAACTGTGAGTGTTGATGACCGACACGTAAACGCATGCCGGGGTTCGTTAATCGTGGAAATCACTCCGGGACCCCAAAACAGTGAGTAATAGTATACAAAAAAGGCAAGAATCGGACAAAAGTGTAAGTGTTGATGACCGAAACGTAAACGCACCCCGCGGTTTGTTAATCGTTGAAATCACTTCGATACCCCAAAACAGTTCGTAATACTCCACGAAACGGGCCAGAATCGGCCAAAACTGCGAGTGTTGATGAGCGACACATAAATGCACCCCGGTGTTCGTCAAACATGGAAATCACGCCGAGACCCAAAAACAGAGTAATAGTCCAAGAAACGGGCCAGAATTGGCCAAAACTGTGAGTGTTGATGACCGACACGTAAATGCACCCCGTGGTTTGTTAATC
>NW_025283568.1:0-1169 GCF_018294505.1 Triticum aestivum
GCTAATTAAGCTTATTATGTAATTTTTGAGCTAGCTAAGCATATTGAGTCATTTTGGAGGAAAAAATGCTAAGTATAGGTCATTTTAGAGCTAGCCTAGGTTAAATAGGTCATTTTGAAGCTAGCTAATCATATGAAGTCATTTAGGACCTAAAATATGTCATTTCTTAAGCATATTATATCATTTTAGACCTACCTAAGCATATTAAGTCATTTTGGAGGAAAAGATGCTAAGTATAAGTCATTTTAGAGCTATCCTAGGTTAAATATGTCATTTTAGAGCTAAGTAAGGTTATTATGTCATGTTGGAGCTAGCTAAGCATGTGAAGTCATTTAGGAGCTAAACTATGTCATTTCTTAAGCATATTATGTCATTTTAGAGCTAGTTAAGCATATTAAGTAATTTTGGAGGAAAAGATGCTAAGTATAGGTCATTTTAGAGCTATCCTAGGTTAAATAGGTCATTTTGAAGCTAGCTAAGCATATTAAGTCATTTTGGAGGAAAAAAATGCTAAGTATAGGTCATTTTAGAGCTGTCCAAGGTTAAATAGGTCATTTTGAAGCTAGCTAAGCATATTAAGTCATTTTGGAGGAAAAATGCTAAGTATAGGTCATTTTAGACCTATCCTAGGTTAAATAGGTCATTTTGGAGCTAATTAAGCTTATTATGTAATTTTTGAGCTAGCTAAGCATATTGAGTCATTTTGGAGGAAACAATGCTAAGTATAGGTCATTTTAGAGCTATCCTAGGTTAAATAGGTCATTTTAGAGCTAAGTAATGTTATTATGTCATTTTGGAGCTAGCTAAGCATGTGAAGTCATTTAGGAGCTAAACTATGTCATTTCTTAAGCATATTATGTCATTTTAGAGCTAGTTAAGAAGATTAAGTAATTTTGGAGGAAAAGATGCTAAGTATAGGTCATTTTAGAGCTATCCTAGGTTAAATGTGTCATTTTAGAGCTAAGTAAGGTTATTATGTCATTTTGGAGCTAGCTAAGCATGTGAAGTCATTTAGGAGCTAAACTATGTCATTTCTTAAGCATATTATGTCATTTTAGAGCTAGTTAAGCATATTAAGTAATTTTGGAGGAAAAGATGCTAAGTATAGGTCATTTTAGAGCTATCCTAGGTTAAATAGGTCATTTTGAAGCTAGCTAAGCATATTAAGT
>NW_025283569.1:0-1169 GCF_018294505.1 Triticum aestivum
CTATAGAGGAGATATCGTTTCTACATATATATTGACCGATGGCAGGAATGCCCTTCTGTTCTTGGCTTTCACGCGCGTGAGTTACAGCATGCCATCCGGCGAAAACAAGGAGAATAAGGCATATAGCCGCTGGATTTTCTTCATTTTACGGCCAAATGAGATTGCCCAGATCATAGAGCATCTGCAGAAAGGTACGTTTGTCCCTACCAGTGGGGCTAATGTCTATAAGCAACATAATCTCTCGAATTTCCTTCAAAAGGAAGTGCCAATGGGTTCAGAAACTTGTCTGAAAAACAGCGACGAATGATGTTCTTTGACCTTCAGGGCCAAAAAGTCCTGCTTAAGGTCGTATTTCAGGGCACTCCGGGCCTCCTGGCGCAAGCGGGAAGTATTTTCTGGATCGCGCGCTCGCCGCGAGCAGTTTGAGTACTTGTGGGTCCGACACAGACTCCGAATGACAAAATTATGACCGTTTTAGTGAACATCTCTTGATGAGGACATGACTACCTTGGATATGACCAAAAATATTGCATATATGCATATTTGTCAGGTGATTTCTAGTGCAAACTATTCAATAATCTATTTATGTTATCCAGAACAAAAATACTTCACACACTTTTGTGTTTTGTCTAATTGCAGGTGTATGGGACATTTGTACAATCCACATATGAAGATAAGGAAGAAAGAGATATTTATTTGCTGTCCAAAAAGTTCTCTCACGTCACTTTTGGCCCAAGAGAAGATAGAGTCCAAGTCTCTCACGTTCTGGATTCAGATTCGGACTGCACAGACACACCTGGCTCAAAACACACACAAGTTTTTCATACGGACTCCGAATTGGGTGATTCTTTTTTTGTTGGAAACTAGATGAGGACATGACTACCTTGGATATGACCAAAAATATTGCATATATGCATATTTGTCAGGTGATTTCTAGTGCAAACTATTCAATAATCTATTTATGTTATCCAGAACAAAAATACTTCACACACTTTTGTGTTTTGTCTAATTGCAGGTGTATGGGACATTTGTACAATCCACATATGAAGATAAGGAAGAAAGAGATATTTATTTGCTGTCCAAAAAGTTCTCTCACGTCACTTTTGGCCCAAGAGAAGATAGAGTCCAAGTCTCTCACGTTCTGGATTCAGATTCGGACTGCACAGACA
>NW_025283570.1:0-1169 GCF_018294505.1 Triticum aestivum
AAGGGTTCGTTAATTGTGAAAATCACTCCGGGACACCTAAATAGTGAGTAATAGTCCACGAAACACGCCAGAATCGGGCAAAACTGCGAGTGTTGACGACCGACACGTAATCGCACCTTGGGGTTGAACGACTGTGGAAATCGCTTCGGGACCCCAAAACGGTGAGTAATAGTCCACGAAACGGGTCAGAATTGGCCAAAACTGCGAGTGTTGACGACGGACACGTAAATGCACTCCAAAACGGCCAAAACTACAAGTCTTGACGACCAACACATAGCACACCATGGGGATCAACAACCATGGAAATCAATTTGGGACCCCAAAACGGTGAGTAATAGTCCATGAAAGAGCCCAGAATTGGACAAACCAAGGATTATTGATGACCGACACGTAAATGCACTCAGGGGTTAGTTAATCGTGGAAATCACTCCAGGACCCCAAAATAGTGAGTAATAGTCCACGAAACGCATCAGAATCGGCCAAAACTGCGAGTGTTGACGACCGTAAAGTAATCGCACCTTGGGGTTCAACAACTGTGGAAATCGCTTCGGGACCCCAAAACGGTGAGTAATAGTCCACGAAACGAGTCAGAATTGGCCAAAACTATGAGTGTTGACGACGGACACGTAAATGCACTCCTGGGATCGTCAATCGTGGAAATCACTCTGGGACCGAAAACAGTGAGTAATAGTGTACGAAACGGGCCAGAATTGGCCGTAATTGAGAGTGTTGATGACCACATGTAAACGCACCCCGAGGTTCGACAATCGTGGAAATCACTTCGGGACCCCAAAACTAAGTATAGTCCAAGAAACGGGCCAGAACTGACCCAAACTACGAGTGTTGACGACCAACACATATCACACCTTGGGATTCGACAACCATGGAAAGCGTTTTGGGACCCCAAAACGTTGAGTAATAGTCCATGAAAGAGCCCAGAATCGGACAAACCTAGGATTAGTGATGACCGACACGTAAACGCACCCAAGGGTTCGTTAATTGTGAAAATCACTCCGGGACACCTAAATAGTGAGTAATAGTCCACGAAACACGCCAGAATCGGGCAAAACTGCGAGTGTTGACGACCGACACGTAATCGCACCTTGGGGTTGAACGACTGTGGAAATCGCTTCGGGACCCCAAAACGGTGAGTAATAGTCCACGAAACG
>NW_025283571.1:0-1169 GCF_018294505.1 Triticum aestivum
TGTCACATCCCTAGCTTCTGGCATTGCTCTAGGCTAGCTTCAGGTGTGCATCATGTCTATATTTTTGAAACTTGAATTGAGGAATATTGGAAGCCTCAAAACCCTAAATAAAAGAGGGGCAAAAACCCTAGAAATCTCATTCATTGCTCCAAAGTGCTCCTCTTAAATGTTTGATAATTTTTGGTAAGGGTTCTGGTCCCAACCAAAATATTGAACATTTTTAAGGATTTATTTTTGGGACTTTGAATTTGAATCACTAGCTATTTGAATTTGAATTATATTCATATAATTAGAATATAATTTCAAATACCCCTGAAATATTTTATAAGCTTTTGGAAAAGTCCATCTAGCAATATAAAAATATTCAGAGGAGTTTTTGGGCATTGTTTGAATTATTTTTAAATTCAAAACAGTGGCAAAAGAATTAAATAAAAACAAAACAGAACAGAAAATTATAAAACAGAATTTACCTGGACCTTACCTGGCAGCCACCCACAGCCCAACACTGTGCAGCCCACCTGCGCAGGCCCAGCCCACCTCCTTTCCCCCTTGTCCTCTTCCTCCTCTGCCAGGAGGACGAACAGAGGCGAGGCGTGGCGCGCGCCGACGCTGCCTCGGCCACCTCCTGCTTCCTCTCGTCGCCCTGGACTCCATCCGCAATGCCACGCAGCCCCTGGCCCTTCTCACTCCCTCTGGACCGCTTCCCCTCCCCTGGCTCTCTCTTTCCTCTCTTCCTGTGATCCCCGAGCGCACCGCAGCACGCCGCCAAGCACCACCGCGGCCACCGCCTTCCCCACGCCTCTCCGACGCGCCCCCGAGCTCCGCCGTGACGTTCCCGTCCCTACCACGGAGCCACAAGACGCCGGACGCCCTGGAGCACCGTCACCGACGCCATCTTCTTCCTCTGCACCGACGGCCGTCGTCGCTTGATTCGCCGGCCACAGAGCGTCCCCGGCCTCGCCCCCGCGCTCGTTGGACTCGCGGTGAGCCACTGAACCGTTCCCCTCTTCTTTCCATGCCGTTGGGCCGCTCTAGCCATTGCTTCCGCCGGAGCCGAGACGCTCCGCCGCACGGACTCGTCGCCGGCGAAATCCCGGTGACCATTTGGTCACGGGCGTGCACCGTTGCGCTAGCCGTGACCCGTAGAGCCCCTCCAGCGCCTCAGCTCC
>NW_025283572.1:0-1169 GCF_018294505.1 Triticum aestivum
AGGTTATCAACCGAATTCATGATGAGAAATAACATCCTTACCCCCCTCGATGAATTGTTTCTGAGCCCGTGTGCCCCATCCTCATCTTTTCCTTGCTGAAATTGTATGACTTATTTTATAAGTTGTTCCGATGGATCCTTTGTGTATCCGAAGTCTGACATTTCCCCGATGGCCATGTCAACACTATCCCGAAGCAAGTGTGTGGTACTCTGATCATCAACAAGAACATTGGGAGCGCAATGCTAACTGTTCTTGATCAATTATCCAAACACCGTTGTATGGGTAAACCTCATAAATTCCTTGCCCCCTGTCTAAACGGCTTAATACTTGGAGCCCTATCATGCTCTGCCTTTCCTTGGGAAAGTTATACTCTAACACTTGGGTATAAACATCTTTCCTTTCCATTGGTCTGGTTATCATAATAAACACATTTTCCTTTCCATTGGTTTACTCAACCTTTCTTGTGATCTATATATGTTATAAGCAGAAATAATTCCCTGCTTATGGAAACACCTCGGTTTACAACTCTGTCAGTGTGACCCGGTTACTATTGTTGATGACATTCTGGTAACCACCGATGGACGAGAACTTTGCCTATTGGTTCGCCTCGTATTACGAGCAGGAAAATGGTTCTCTTTGTCCCTCGCCCTTGGTACCAACGTTGTTGCCAACATAATTGGCAGGCTATCCTCTGACATGCCTTACTATCATGACCATGCAAGATGTCATCCCCCTTTCTACCTTTAACCCACATGGTGGGCCTATAACCCACAGATCCACAGGATCGAAACCTGACTCTCCTGTATATCTTTGATTCCGAAATATTCTTGCATTTGGCTTCGCATCGTGTCACGAGCCACCTTTTGAGAGATGATTTATTCCCGATGCTCTGAACCCCTTTCTCACACTTTGTTCAGGTATCAATCGTTTGTCGATTCGCTTGAAACTTCCTATTGTACCTTCATACTTGCTCTCGATGTTTTATTAAGTTTCAACTCGAGAGATACTTCTGCCTCATTCCCTGAATTGTTCACCAGATAATTAACCCTATAAGGGTCAGTTCTCCCGAAGTTACTCTTTACTTCCCCACTTAAATCTCGGGACGAGATTTCTTGTAGTGGAGGAGATTTGTGACACCCCCAGTGTCATGCTACAGTAATCCCCTGTTA
>NW_025283573.1:0-1169 GCF_018294505.1 Triticum aestivum
ATGCTATGCGGGTGAAATGATGATACCATGCCAAGTGTCAACATTTTCACAGTTCACTTTGTAGTGATTTTCAATTTCACGGTCATTTAGCTCTCTAAACAATTAGGTAAATGACTGAAAAACAGCAAATGTAGTCAGAACATGTTGGAAATTGATGATGTCGCTTTGAATGCTGCATACTGAACACAAAATAAGTCAGGAGTTCAAATAAGTTTAAAAAACATTGAAGTGCCCATGTAACAGATGAGTTCTCTTCCGAAACCCTAATACTCCGAAAGAGATTGTCCAGTTTGTACACGAAGTGTGTCCAGTTTTTGCCATGACCCTCTCTACTCTTTTGGACATGCCATGCGGGTGAAATGAGGATACCATGCCATGTTTCAACATTTTCACAGTTCATTTTGTAGTGATTTTCAATTTCACGGTCATTTACCTCTCTAAACAATTAGGTAAATGATTCAAAAACAACAAATGATGTCAGAACATGTTGGAAATTGATGACGTCACTTTGAATGCTGCATACTGAACACAAAAGAAGTCCGGAGTTCAACTAAGTTTAAAAAACATTGAAGTGCCCGTGTACCAGATGAGTTCTCGTCCGAAAGCCTCATACTCTGAAAGAGATTATCCAGTTTGTACATGAAGTGCGTCCAGTTTTTGCTGTGACCCTCTCTACTCTTTCGCACATGCTATGCGGGTGAAATGATGATACCATTCCAAGTTTCAACATTTTCACAGTTCATTTTGTAGTGATTTTCAATTTCACAGTCATTTAGCTCTCTAAACAATTAGGTAAATGACTGAAAAACAGCAAATGTAGTCAGAACATGTTGGAAATTGATGATGTCGCTTTGAATGCTGCATACTGAACGCAAAAGAAGTCGGGAGTTAAAATAAGTTTAAAAAACATTGAAGTGCCCATGTAACAGATGAGTTCTCGTCCGAAACCCTGACACTCCGAAAGAGATTGTCCAGTTTGTACATGAAGTGCGTCCAGTTTTTGCCGTGGCCCTCTCTACTCTTTCGACCATGCTATGCGGGTGAAATGATAATACCATTCCAAGTTTCAACATTTTCACAGTTCATTTTGTAGTGATTTTCAATTTCACGGTCATTTAGCTCTCTAAACAATTAGGTAAATGATTGAAAAACAACAAATGATGTCAGAA
>NW_025283574.1:0-1169 GCF_018294505.1 Triticum aestivum
CCCCCCCTCACGAACGGCGATGACACGGTAGTAGACGTTCTGCGGTAATGATGCGGCGTGAATATTATTAAATACTCGGAGCGCGATAAAATCATGAGTTTTTTACACGACGCGGGCACATGTGCTGTAGGACTGATGGTAATTTTCATAATTGTTCGTGATGGAGTAGTATCTGAACAATTCCCTCTATGCGGATTGCTCTTCGCGTGTCTACGACTGTGGCCGGCGGCCTACGAGGGCTAGCATGCCGCCAAATCTTGCGAAGGCGGCCTCTCACAAGTCTGGAAGTGTTGTGGCGGGTGCAAACGCCCGGCACGCGTCTCCGGGGTGTGCCCCCCCTCACGGACGGCGCCGCCGCCGGCACCTGGAGGGGGGAAACGGACGCGTCGGGTCTACACGGAGGGGATCTTGCTGTGGGTCTGGCCCGGATGTTGCTCCAAAGTGTTCCTATGGGCTGTCCTGCCACAACCGGGTGGATAGGTCCACTGCTCAAAGCCCGTCCGTGCAAAGTCAAAGGGTTAGATCCCGTGGTCAAACGCTACAGGGTTAGGCGGGACGGGGGCCCTGGGGGGTAGCAATGCCACCCGAGCGTCGCACCGGGCCCCCATACATGCGGGGTGGTGTGGTGGCATGTCCAAAGAGGCGGCACGCGTCTCCGGGGGGTGCCCCCCCTCACGAACGGCTATGACACGCTAGTAGACGTTCTGCGGTAACGATGCGGCGTGAATATTATTAAATACTCGGAGCGCGATAAAATCATGATTTTTTACACGACGCGGGCACATGTGCTGTAGGACTGATGGTAATTTTTCATAATTGTTCGTGATGGAGTAGTATCTGAACAATTCCCTCTATGCGGATTGCTCTTCGCGTGTCTACGACTGTGGCCGGCGGCCTCCGGGGGCTAGCATGCCGCCAAATCTTGCGTAGGCGGCCTCTCACAAGTCTGGAAGTGTTGTGGCGGGTGCAAACGCCCGGCACGCGTCTCCGGGGTGTGTCCCCCCTCATGGACGGCGCCGCCGCCGGCACCTTGAGGGGGGAAACGGACGCGTCGGGTCTACACGGAGGGGATCTTGCTGTGGGTCTGGCCCGGATGTTGCTCCAAAGTGTTCCTATGAGCTGACCTGCCACAACCGGGTGGATAGGTCCACTGCTCAAAGCCCGTCCGT
>NW_025283575.1:0-1169 GCF_018294505.1 Triticum aestivum
ATTTTCACTGATCACAAGAGTCTCAAGTACATCTTCACTCAGCCTAATCTCAACCTCAGGCAGACTCGATGGGTCGAAATGATTCAAGAGTACAATCCGAGTATCGAGTATACTCCAGGCAAGGCTAATGTGATTGCTGACGCTTTGAGCAGAAAAGCATATTGCAACAGTCTGATTCTCAAGCCTTATCAACCCGAGCTTTGTGAAGCTTTCCGTAAACTGAATCTGCAAGTTGTTCCTCAAGGTTTCCTCTCTAACCTTCAAGTCTCTCCTACCTTAGAAGACCAGATTCGCCAAGCCCAACTTCTTGATGCTATGGTGAAGAAGGTGAAGATTGGTATTGCAAAGAGTCAGTCCAAGTACAAGTGCTACCGACTTGATGACAAGGACACTCTCTTCTTCGAGGATCGAATTGTTGTGCCCAAAGGTGAACTCCGTAAGGTGATCATGAACGAGGCTCACAACTCTCTCCTCTCCATCCACCCTGGTAGTACGAAGATGTATCAGGATCTCAAGCAAGCTTATTGGTGGACTCGAATGAAGCGCGAGATCGCTCAATTCGTGAATGAATGTGATGTCTGCAGAAGAGTGAAGGCAGAACACCAAAGGCCAGCTGGTCTCCTCCAACCTCTTGCCATTCCAGAATGGAAGTTTGACCACATTGAAATGGACTTCGTGACTAGGTTTCCAAAGTCCAAGCGTGGCAATGATGCTATATTCGTCGTTATCGACAAGCTCACCAAAGTGGCTCATTTTCTGCCTATCAAAGAGTCGATCACTGCAGCTCAATTGGCGGAACTCTATACCTCTCGCATTGTCTCTCTGCACGGTATTCCTCAAGTGATATCTTCAGACCGTGGCAGCATCTTTACCTCCAAGTTTTGGGATTCTTTTCAGAAGGCCATGGGCACCAACATCCGCTTCAGCACAGCTTTCCATCCTCAAACGAGCGGTCAAGTCGAGCGTGTCAATCAGATTCTTGAAGATATGCTCAGGGCTTGTGTGATCTCCTTCGGCATGAAGTGGGAGGATTGTCTTCCTTATGCTGAATTCTCATACAACAACAGCTTTCAAGCAAGTTCGGGCAAGGCCCCCTTTGAAATTCTGTATGGCAGGAAGTGCCGTACCCCTCTCAACTGGTCTGAAACCGGTGAACGTCAGCTGCTGGG
>NW_025283576.1:0-1169 GCF_018294505.1 Triticum aestivum
TCCTGCTACTTACCTGTACTCCGATGACAATAACTTGAGTAGGTTACAGTCTGAACCATGATCCAGCTCTTATCTTTGCCTGAAAAACAAACAGAGCAATAACTTGTGTTTAGTTTTGGTTTGGATCATGAACAAAACTGTGCTAACTTCACATACTGAATATTTGTACAAGGACTCCGTATCAATTAGTTTTCTTGAAATGGAGTATCAGTTAATTAGTTTGCAGGGAGAGATGCATATATATAGCGTGAATATTTGTACAAGTAACAGTAAATTAGTTTGCAGGGTGAGATACATATATAATTGGTTTCCCTATGTGTATTGCTCATGTGGTTGTCTTGTTGTATGACTATATGGCTCAGATTGTGTGCTGGAGAAGAAGCTCAGCGTCGACAAGAGTGTCAGCATGAAGCTCGACGTCTTCCTCTACAAGCAGTATGGAACCTCCATGGCAGGGCCGCGTGTATGTACTACTTCGAATCCACAGTAAAGAGTTGTTGTTTTGTTAGTCTCTAGTCTTGATATGTTTCCTGTGATCCTTGATGCAGTCTTGGTGATCATGAGCAGCCACCCCGATGTTCCCGGCCCCAATTTACCACCGGCGTCGAGAGCAACCCCGAAGCGCAAGGATGGAATATATCTTGATGGTGATCAAACGAGTGAAAGTTGGACAGGCTCAACAAGTTGAACGACCGTTCGACGGGACCATTGGCCGCTTGGGAGCAAAGTTGTTCATCCACAGGAACAACCGCCGCGTGGTCGAGCTCATTGGTCATGTGTAGGTCTGCTGATGGAGCTACCATTTTCTTACCATGCGTATCCCACACTTAGGTACTTGGGTGCACCTCGAATCCAATCGTTTGATCGTTGGCCTCAGTGTTCTGGTTGGTACAATATCGCTGGCCAGTCTATTTAATGTCTATCGAGATTGTTAAAACACCACTGCATTACATGTATGTGTATGGCTCGGATTGTATGTCTTTGAAGATGTGATGAAACCAAAATGTTTCTAGTTGATGATGTAGAGGACTTGTTGATCACACAATTAATTTGTACTTTTCGAGGCTCCAAGCCCATGGATCTATAGGTTACCAGATACATTTGCTTGTGAATGCTAGCTAGCATATACTTGTTATTCTTGTGAAATGAGAGAACAGGGACTGCCTAGA
>NW_025283577.1:0-1168 GCF_018294505.1 Triticum aestivum
CGTCAGCGAACTCCTGCAAAATGTTAGTGACAGCAGGAGGCAAAGAGGAAGGCACGTCCTCGAATGAAAATAATGCCTCTTTGCACACAAAAGCATAGCAAACAGATTTGCTGAAATCTAGCTCATCAATATCAGATTTGGTGGCAAATAAACATGCACTTTTCAATTTAATTTCAGAAGCAACACTAGATGGTTTATTATTAGGCTTCATTTGCTGCTCAAATTCTTTTGCCACAATCTGATTTTCACTCTTATTCGTCTCCTGTTTTGCTTTATTAGCTCTATTAATATCATCTTTCAAAATGGAATCAGGAGTCATAGGAAGCAAAGTAATATTTTTATCCTTATGAACAAGAGTATAGTGATTGTTTCTACCATGGTGTACAGAATTTTTATCAAATTGCCATGGTCTACCAAGTAATAAGGAACATGCTTGCATAGCTACCACATCACAATCAACATAATCATCATATGTAGAGATACTACAATGACACGAACAGTACGTGTTACCTTAACATTGCCGCTGTTGTTGAACCATTGGATGTAGTAAGGATGTGGATGTCGTCTTGTGGTGAGAGAAAGCTTCTCCACCATCTCCATGCTAGCCAAGTTGTTGCAGCTCCCTCCGTCTATAATGACGCGCACAGAACGTTCTTTCACAACTCCCTTGGTATGGAAGAAATTGTGCCTCTGATTTTGCTCAGCTTGTGTGACCTGCACACTCAAAACACGTTGAGCAACTAAACATTCATACCTGTCAGCGTCTTCAGGAGCCATGTATTGCGTCTCATGATCAGAATCATCTCCACCATGTTCTTCACGTGTAATAAGAGCCAAAGTCTCCTCATCATAGTCACTAGCGGACTCATATCCACCATCCGCGGTAGCAATCATCACACGCGGAGATTTGCATTCTCTCGCATAATGACCTCCTCCCTTACAACGACGACAAATAATATCACTTGTGTGCCCTGTTGATGCCATGGAAGAAGAAGAACGCTGTGCAGGCCCCGCAGGTGCGCTCTTGGCAGATAATGGTGGTTGTGCCTGTTTTCTTGTATCACGGCTGGAGGTGGCACCGGATGGAGGTGCTGGTGCAGTTGAAGTAGAAGATGCACGTGGTGTCCATGATGAAGGTCGGCCTGCAGAAAAGTTAGTTCGCCCCAAT
>NW_025283578.1:0-1168 GCF_018294505.1 Triticum aestivum
GGCGTCCTAGAGCGATTTCCACTATTTACAAACCCCGCGGTGCGTTTGCGTCTCTGTCGTCAACACTCACAGTTTTGGCCAATTCTCACGCGTTTTGTGGACTATTAGTCATCGTTTTCTGGTCCTGAAGTGATTTCCATAGTTGTTGAACCCCAAGGTGCGCTTACGTGTCAGCCATCAACACTCACAGTTTTGGCTGATTCTGGCCCGTTTCATGGACTATTACTCACTGTTTTGGGGACCCAGAGTGATTTCCACGGCTAACGAACCGCAGGGTGCATTTACATGTCGGTCATCAACTCTCGCAGTTTTGGCCGATTCTGGCCCGTTTCTTGGACTATTACTCTGTTTTTGGGTCCCAGCGTGATTTCCATGATTGACGAACACCGGGGTGCGTTTATGTGTCTGTCATCAACACTCGCAGTTTTGGCTATTCTGGCCCGTTTCTTTGAGTACTACTTAGTTTTGGGGGTCCCGGAGTGATTTCCACGATTTACGAACCCCGTGGTGCGTTTTCGTGTCGGTCAATGACACTCACAATTTTGGCCAATTTCTGGTCCGTCTTGTGCACTATTACTCACCGTTTCGGCGTCCCAGAGCGATTTCCACTATTTACAAACCCCGCGGTGCGTTTGCGTCTCTGTCGTCAACACTCACAGTTTTGGCCAATTCTCACGCGTTTTGTGGACTATTAGTCATCGTTTTCTGGTCCTGAAGTGATTTCCATAGTTGTTGAACCCCAAGGTGCGCGTACGTGTCAGCCATCAACACTCACAGTTTTGGCTGATTCTGGCCCGTTTCATGGACTATTACTCATTGTTTTGGGGACCTAGATTGATTTCCACGGTTAACGAACCGCAGGGTGCATTTACATGTCGGTCATCAACTCTCGCAGTTTTGGCCGATTCTGGCCCGTTTCTTGGACTATTACTCTGTTTTTGGGTCCCGACGTGATTTCCATGATTGACGAACACCGGGGTGCGTTTATGTGTCAGTCATCAACACTCACAGTTTTGGCTATTCTTGCCCGTTTCGTAGAGTACTACTTAGTTTTGGGGGTCCCGGAGTGATTTCCATGATTTACGAACCCCGTGGTGCGTTTTCGTGTCGGTCAATGACACTCACAATTTTGGCCAATTTCTGGTCCGTCTCGTGCACTATTACTCAC
>NW_025283579.1:0-1168 GCF_018294505.1 Triticum aestivum
AGCGACACCCCAGCCGGATCTCCTTGCGGATGGAACCCGAATAGGCGATAAACCTGGACTAGAGTCTTGTGTGGTTAGTCAGGTCGTGGCCGACACCCTCGCCAGGCTTCCGCTTGAAGGTTGCCGAGATACATGACGTGTACATGGCGGTAAGTGGCGAGAGCGTGTGTGAAGAAGTACACCCCTGCAGGGTTAACATGATCTATTCGAATAGCCGGGTCCGCGGTTATGGACTTCTTGGATGCTTACATGGTACATAGACAACTTGAAGTGGATACTATAAAATGCTCAAGACAAGTGTGAGTGCTATGGATGGCCTTCTCGTAGGGAGACGGGGATGAATCCATAGTAGTGTATTGTATGGTGATTAGTGGACTCGTGTATGTTGTTTCACCTCCAGAGTTTCTGGTAGTCGTAGAACAGGATAGCCACAGAGTCAAAGCTGGCTTGCTGCAACTAAACCCCACGTTACCCTCTTGATACAAATGCATGTATGATAGGATCTGATGTAAGTCTTGCTGAGTACCTTTGTACTCATGTTGCTTTATTTATGTGTTTTGCAGCGGAGACTTCGGTCTTACTAGGGTTCTCATGGACTTCGACTAGTAGCTAGTACCTCAGCTACGATCTTGATCGGATGTTGTAGATAGTCAGGCTCTTCAGCCTTTTTCATTTGTAGATGTCTGTACCCAGACATGTAATGCTTCCGCTTGTTGCTTGTATGCTCTGTATGATGGGTTTTGTGACCCCTGTTTGCAATATATGCTATGATGGCTCTTCTGAGCCTTTATCTATATGATTGTTGAGTTATGCTGTGATGCCATGTTGTACAACACATACTTGCATGTTATGCGTACGTGTAATGTGTATTGCTATGTGTGGGATCTGACTATCTAGTTGTTTATCCTTAGTAGCCTCTCTTACCGGGAAATGTCTCCTAGTGCTTCCACTGAGCCCTGGTAGCTTGCTACCGCTCCGGAACACTTAGGCTGGCCGGCATGTGTCCTTCTTCGATCCTGTGTCTGTCCCTTCGGGGAAATGTCACGCGATGAATACCGGAGTCCTGCTAGCCCGCTACAGCCCGGTTCACCGGAGTCCTGTTAGCCCAGTGCTACAGCCTGGATTCACTCGCTGATGACCGACACGTTCGATGCTGGGTCATGGATGC
>NW_025283580.1:0-1168 GCF_018294505.1 Triticum aestivum
TGTGCTGCCAACAGGAGGGAGCTCCTACCCATCGCTCCGCCACCGACTTTTGTCTCGTCATCAGCATCTTTTACGCCTACTCGTCGCCTGCCTTCTACCGAAGAATTTAACCAAGTCATTGCACCCACTCCAGCACGCACTACACCAACCTTCGCGCCCACTCCTGTACGTGTTGCTCCGCCCCTGGCAACCGCTCCGCCCGCTCTGCGCAACACTACACGTATGGAGCCCATTAGCGAGGAGGAGGTCGAGTCCCCAACCTCGCTACGCCTCGCCCTCGGCAGGGCAAGGGAGGTCGTCAACATTTCTGCCTGAGTACGCTTAGCTGCCGCGTGTTGTACCGCTTTGTAAGATATGTGCATAGGCTGGGAGAAGTAGCCTGTTTTCGCATCATGTAGGATCTGGAGAAGTGCACTAGCCTTAATAACATGTCAGGATTAGGTACGCATATCCTGAGTGATGTACTGTATAATTACCGCCCGCGTGTAAGATGTGTAGTGAGCAGTCCTTCTCCGCGCGCAAGTCGTTTTATTTTTCTTAAGTAAGCTGAGTTATTTAATTCTATTTGCCAGCTTTATGCATTTTATGGATTTGTTTTTGCGACTCTTTTCGCTTTTCTTATGGGTTTTACAAAATATATCCCCAGAGTGAAAAATGTCTCGTCCTTGGACTCACTCCATGCCAATTCCATCAGAGGAAAATTATGATGCACAACCCAGCAACGAGTTCACTCAGGGACAGTCAAGCCAACCGGGAAATGAATCGGCACTTTCACAAATGTGCCGCCTTTATGAACAGAGTCAGCAACAACATCGTGAAATAATGAACCAAGTCATCAACATGGGAAATCACCATGGACAGTATCAGCAACATTCCAAGTTATCTGAGCTACAGAAGACACGTCCTCAAACATTTTCTCACACTGACAAGCCTCTTGAAGCCGAGGACTGGCTTCGAGATATGGAGAGGAAATTAATTATTGCAAAGTGTTCAGATCTCGAGAAAGTACTATATGCTCCACACTATCTCACAGGAGCAGCCGCATCGTGGTGGGAGAATTTTCTGCACATGCATCCCAACGAAAATGACATAACCTGGGATGATTTCAAGGAAGGTTTCCGTGGTGCACATATTCCTAAGAGTATTATGAAAATCAAGAAGAGAGAAT
>NW_025283581.1:0-1168 GCF_018294505.1 Triticum aestivum
TCCATATGTCCTATTTTCAGCAAAGGTCATGCTGAAATTTTCCGTGAATTTTAGCATGACTTTGCTAAAAATAGGACATATGGGGTACTTGTGACTAATGCATGGGCCGGGGTATCTTAGTAGTTAATTAAGTAGGATCAAGTGCCCCGGCGTACTTGTGACTAATGCATGGCTTTTAGGGTGCCTCGGTGTCGATAAAAACCGAAATGATGAAAAGTTAGGCTTTTAGGGTGCCTTGGCGTCGAAAAACCCTCAATGATAAAAGCTTAGATTTTAGGATGCCTCGGTGTCGACAAACCCTAAATGATGAGACCATGATCTTGTTCCTTGACAATAACCAACTTTTTGACCAAACTTTGTTTCTATTTAGAGAGAAACATGGCCCACAACGATGAGGCCGGGGGTTCGGGCGGCAAGGCATTCTGGGAGCTGTCCCAGGAGATGGAGGAACAACCTCACTTGTATGAGGCCGCCGCCTTTCCCACCGATCCTGAGACCACGGATGGTGCCGCCGAGGATGACCACACTGATGCCACCACTGATGGTGCCGCCGAGGATGCCACCACTGATGATGGCGGCGCACGCACAGATAGCAGCCAGCCGAAGAGGCAACGGAAGGACCGGCGCCCGATCGTGCTCCGCACCCTCAAGGAGGAAGTTACTGAAGTGGACTCCAACGGGAATCCAACGACGCCCGAACGAATAGTCAAGGGGTACTCGCTTCAGCTCGGGTGCATTGTCCGGAGCACCGTCTCGATCAACACCGAGAACCTGAGGCATCCTGACCGGGGGAATTTGCGCCACCTCCTCTTCACGAAGCTGCACGAACGATACAAGTTCCCCGCTGAATTCGAAAACACAAGCCTCAAAGGGAATAAAGTGAACAATGCTGCCCTCACGAAGATGAGCAAGGCCCTGTCTACTTGGAAAAGCAATGTGAAGAGAATGATCGAGAAAGGTGAGAGTTATGAGAAGATCAAGGAGAAAAATCCTTCGATCACCGAAGATGACTACAACGACTTCAAGATCAATTGCTCGAGCACCGCAAGCTCCCAATCAAGTGAGTGGGGGAAACAAATGTGGGAGCTGAACATAGGGGAACACACACTCGGTCCCGGCGGTTACAGAGTGGCGGAGCCTATATGGGACAAGGAGGAGGCGGACCGTG
>NW_025283582.1:0-1168 GCF_018294505.1 Triticum aestivum
TATTTTTGAATTTGAATTTGAATCGGTTTCGAACTAACTCGAGATTAGCAACTATAAACGAGGTGACGTGGCACCATTAGCAGAGGATCGCTGTAGCTTAATTTCCCGGGCGTCACAATTCTCCTCCACTACAAGAAATCTCGTCCCGAGATTTAGGAGCACGAGTAAGGGGGGGGGGGAGGGATCTAGTTACGATATGCTAACGGATCTTCTCAGTCTTGGTTGCTCTTCTCGAAGAGGTCGACCCATTATATTGATGTCTTCATTTCTCCGCTTTAGGTCATCATGATGAAGTCAGCATCCTTTCTTCGGGATCTTCATCGTATTTACGAATAGGTAACGAGGCATATTGGCAACGATAGTATGTTATAAGGGTAATGATCTGGGATTAACCCATGAATGAGCATATGAGTACCTCTCTGTGACGCCCGGATAATTAGGCTACAGTAATCCCACGTTAACGATGCCACGTCACTTTGATTACTGTTAGTAATCTCGCGTTAGCTCGAAACCGATTCAAATTCAAAATCAAAATCAAGCAAACAATAAAAGTTTTTCAAATATTAAAGCTAAAATGTTCAATAAATAGTAGATAAATCAGAGGCTATGATAAAATTGTAAACAACATTATTGAAATTGATAAGTGACTTAAACAACCTCAAACAGTGGCTGAAAACATTATTTACTAACCTTTTTATTAATAAAAAAAATAAATATGAAATGATAATTACCCCAAACTAGTTTTTGGTGGTAGGGTATATTGTGTTGTGAATTGTGGGCCAATGCTCATATTTTACAAAACTCATTTGGTGCCCAAACAATTAGCCAAAACAGAAGAGAAAATAAGTAAAAGGAAGGAAATACAAAAAGACAAAACAACAAAAAAAAAGGAGAAACACCCTACCCCTTGGGCTTCGGCCCGGCAGGCCGCACCCCCCCTCCTTGGGCCTCAGCCCAACCTGGTAAAGGCCGCCAGGCCGGTCCACCTCACTCCCCTTATCCACCCCACCGAAACCCTAGCCACCACTGACCGCACCCACTCCCCCCCCACTCGTCCCACTTCTCCCCTTCTACGGTGCCTCCCCGATCCAGATCGAGATCGGAGCCACCCGGCCCCGCGCCCTGCTCGGTCACCGCAGCGCCACCCTCCCGGTCTCCTTCCTCCCCC
>NW_025283583.1:0-1168 GCF_018294505.1 Triticum aestivum
AGAAGCTCCGCCTCGACTCCCTCTTCCTCCCCACCGCTCCACGGGTCCCCGGAAGCCCTGCATCGCCGCCACGTCGCCGTTCCCCTCTTCGGGCTCCGATCATCGTCGCCGTCAAATTCGTCGTCTCCGACGCGTCCCCGAGCCCGCTTCGACGCCCACTGCAACCGCGGTGAGCCCCCGGAGCGTTTTCCCCTTCTCCCCTGCTCTCTCCCGACCCCTAGGCCCTAGCCCCACCGCGGCCGAAAGCTTCACGCCGCCGGCGATGTCGCCGTCGTGGCCACGGTCGCCGTAGCGCCCAACCGAGCACACCATCGTGCTCCACATCTCACTAGGAGCACGTAGCACGCTCCAACACCCCCCCTAACGCCCTGCAACACCGTTCCCGTGCACGACCGAACCCCGGCCACCGCAGCCGAGCTCGCCGCCGTCGACTCCGGCCACCCCGACCCCAACGGACTCCGCCAAGAGCCGCGGGTCATCCTCAGCTTCACTCCGGTGGCCTCCGCGGTTCATTTGGTGGCCGAAACGACCAAAACCACTATCGCCGCCGCACTGATGGTCGCCGCCGGCCAGAACTCCGGCGAGCTGACGTGGCCTAGTTAATTAGCCACTAACCCACCACCTACTGACGCTGACAAGTGGGCCCCAGGGCTTAGTCAAAGCTAACCAGCCCGGGTCAACACGGGATTAGCCCCTGTGTCACTGACGTGTGGACCCCACACGTCAGGTTTGACCCGAGCCAGCTCTGTTGACCTGCTGATGTCACTGTGACGTCAGGCTGACGCAGTAAATGATATTTCTGGATTTAAATTAAATCAGGAAATTCCAGAATATTAATTAAACTTCAAAAATTCATAACTTTTATTCTGTAACTCCAAATTGGACAAATTATATATGAAAAATGATCAGAAAAATCCAATCTATCCATCTGTACTACTTTCATGCATGATCAAACAAGTTAAATTGATGTTTTAATCAGAACAAGGAAAAGCACTTTAAAAGGCCATATTTGAATTTGAAATTTGAATCTTTGATTCAAATTTGTTCAAACCCTTCTGGCTTTAGTTGCATTAGCCCAACACACTCATGTTGCCATGTTTCATGCATGCATCATATTGTTGCACATTGTTTGGTGATGCCTGTGTATCGTTATCCTTTGCGACAGGAT
>NW_025283584.1:0-1168 GCF_018294505.1 Triticum aestivum
GGGGGGTAGCAATGCCACCGGAGCGTCGTACCGGGCCCTCATACATGCGGGGTGGTGTTGTGGCATGTCCGAAGAGGCGGCACGCGTCTCCGGGTTGTGGCCCCCCCTCACAAACGGCAATGAAACGGTAGTAGACGTTCTGCGGTAACGATGCATCGTGAATATTATTAAATACTTGGAGCGCGATAAAATCATGAGTTTTTTACACAACGTGGGCACATGTGCTATAGGACTGATGGTAATTTTTCATAATTTTTTGTGATGGAGAAGTATCTGAACACTTCCCTCTACGCGGATTGCTCTTCGCACGTCTACGACTGTGGCCGGCGGCCTCCGGGGGCTAGCATACCGTCAAATCTTGCATAGGCGGCCTCTCACAAATCTAGAAGTGTTGAGGCGGTTGCAAACGCCCAGCATGCGTCTTCGGGGTGTGCCCCCCCCTCACGGACGCCGCTGCCGCCGGCACCTGGAGGGGGGAAACGGACGTGTCGGGTCTACACGGAGTGGATGTAGCTGTGGGTTTGGCCCGGATGTTGCTCCAAAGTGTTCCTCTGGGCCGACCTAACACAACCGGGTGGAGAGGTCCACTGGTCAAAGCCCGTCCGTGCAAAGTCAAAGGGCTAGATCCCGTGGTCAAACACTACAGGGTTAGCCGGGACGGGGCCCCTGGGGGGTAGCAATGCCACCGGAGCGTCGTACCGGGCCCTCATACATGCGGGGTGGTGTTGTGGCATGTCCGAAGAGGCGGCACGCATCTCCGGGTTGTGGCCCCCCCTCACGGACGGCAATGAAATGGTAGTAGACGTTCTGCGGTAACGATGCAGCGTGAATATTATTAAATACTTGGAGCGCGATAAAATCATGAGTTTTTTACACAACGTGGGCACATGTGCTATAGGACTGATGGTAATTTTTCATAATTTTTTGTGATGGAGAAGTATCTGAACACTTCCCTCTACGCGGATTGCTCTTCGCACCTCTACGACTGTGGCCGGCGGCCTCCGGGGGCTAGCATACCGTCAAATCTTGCGTAGGCGGCCTCTCACAAATCTAGAAGTGTTGAGGCGGTTGCAAACGCCCAGCACGCGTCTTCGGGGTGTGCCCCCCCCTCACGGACGCCGCCGCCGCCGGCACCTGCAGGGGGGAAACGGACGCGTCGGGTCTACAC
>NW_025283585.1:0-1168 GCF_018294505.1 Triticum aestivum
AAAATGTCTATGATATGATCATAGAGATGAATATCTGAGTTACGAGTTTTGGCACACAATTAAGACATTGTGGAAATTGTTTCGCAATAAATACCGCCTGGAACACCATAGTGTGATGGTGTGTCCGAACATCATAGTTGCACCCTATTGGATATGGTGGGTACCATGATGTCTCTTATCGAATTACCACTGTCATTCATGGGTTAGGCATTAGAGACAACCACATTCACTTTAAATAGGGCACCACGTAATTCCGTTGAGATGACACCGTATGAACTATGGTTTAGAGAAACCTAAGTTGTCGTTTCTTAAAGGTTTGGGGCTGCGATGCTTATGTGAAAAAGTTTCAGGATTGATAAGCTCGAACCCAAAGCGGATAAAATGCATCTTCATAGGACACCCAAAACAGTTGGGTATACCTCCTAATTCAGATCCAAAAGCAATATGGATTGTTTCTTGAATCGGGTCCTTTCTCGAGGAAAGATTTCTCTCGAAAGAGTTGAGTGGGAGGATGGTGGAGACTTGATGAGGTTATTGAACCATCACTTCAACAAGTGTGTAGCAGGGCACAGGAAGTTGTTCCTGTGGCACCTACACCAATTGAAGTAGAAGCTTATGATAGTGATCATGAAGTTTCGGATCAAGTCACTACCATACCTTGTAGGGTGACATGGATACGTACTACTTCAGAGTGGTACAGTAATCCTGTCTTGAAGGTCATGTTTCTAGACAACAATGAACCTATGAGCTATGGAGAAGCGATGGTGGGCCCAAATTCCGACAAATGGTTAGAAGCCATAAAGTCCGAGATAGGATCCATGTATCAGAACAAAGCATGGACTTTGGTGGACTTGCCCGATGATCGGCAAGCCATTGAGATAAATGGATCTTTAAGAAGAAGACGGACGTGGACGGTAATGTCACCGTCCATGAAGCTCGACTTGTGGCGAAGAATTTTTCACAAGTTCAAGGAGTTGACTACGATGAGATTTTCTCATCCGTAGCGATGCTTAAAGTCCGTCGGAATCATGTTAGCATTGGCTGCATTTATGAAATCTGGCAGATGGATGTCAAGACAAGTTTCCTTACCAGTTTTTGTAAGGAAAGGTTGTATGTGATACAATCAGAAAAGTTTTGTCAATCCTAAGGATGCTAAAAGGTATGCTAG
>NW_025283586.1:0-1168 GCF_018294505.1 Triticum aestivum
TAGCGGAGCGGCAGACGAGTCAACAGCCGCCGTGTCGCGCGACACGCTCTACCGCAGCAAGCAGTGTTGCTGCGGGAGCGCCTTACGCCGCAGCGGCAACTGGAGCGGGGTCTTCTCGGCCCACCGCTACTGCTCCTGCCAAGCGGACGAGGGAACCTACTCCTCCGCCTCGTCGCACCGGAGGCGAGCCGGACTTCGATCTCTCCGCGCTCAGCTCCGACGAGGAAGAAGAAGAGTAAGATTCTTTGTTGTACTTGTAGTTCTTTAATTTTGTTGCTTTATCTTGTATCTGATTTGCTTCATTCTGAGCCCATTCATTTTTAGGACTCTGGCCCAGAGAGCGGCGAAGAGAGCCAAGGTCCCGGTGATTGTAATCGAGGACGAACCCACCGCGACAGCAGGGGGTGCGTCTGCGACCACCTTGCCGGACCCGGCAACCATTCCCCAAAGCAGCCCCCAGTGCAGCCCCCAGCGTAAGTATATAGTTTACCTCCTGCTGTTAGGCGCGCATGGGTGCTTTTTCTTTGCTGATATCTGACTTTGGTTTGTGTAGGAGCAGAGCAGCTTCACCAGGAGTGCCCGGAAGCCACTCCCGAAGTGCCATCTGCTTCAACTACACCGCCAAGGGAGAATTCCCCGGCAAGGGAGCGTTCTCCGGCAAGGGAGAATTCTCCGGCAAGGGACCGTTCTCCGGCAAGGGAGAATTCTCCGGCAAGGGGCAGTTCTCCGGCAAGGGACAACACCATCGACCCTCCGGTGGTTGAGGCCACGACTGCGGGTCCTAGCACAGGTAATCCTCCTGCCTGAAAACTCCCCTTGGGTTCTTCTTCTTCTGGTTTTCTTTTTGGATGTTTGCTTGACTTCTCTCCCTTTTTCCGTTTGTCAGATCCATCTGCCACGGAGCCGATGGAAACCGAGGCCGCCGGCGAGGAGAACGCGCGCAGCAATGTCGACGACGCCGTTGCCAACGAAGGAGAAGCCGGCGCTGATGATCCTGCCGGCGAAGAGGCCGCCAAGGATGCCGCCACAGAAGCTGGCGAGGAATCCGGCGATCGAACTGACGGCCCCGAGGCCGTAGGAGCGCCAGGCGCTACGCCGACCGCCGATCCCTCCGCCGCTGCTGCAGCGCCAGGCTCCGAAGAGCCCCGGCCCGGCGCCTACTTGAAGG
>NW_025283587.1:0-1168 GCF_018294505.1 Triticum aestivum
GAGGCCATATCTGTTATATGCTAGGCTCGTCAAGTTTAACCTGAGTATTCCGCGTGTGCAACTGTTTTGCACCCGTTGTATTTGAACGTAGAGCCTATCACACCCGATCATCACGTGGTGTCTCAGCACGAAGAACTTTCGCAACGGTGCATACTCAGGGAGAACACTTATACTTTGATAATTTAGTGAAGGATCATCTTATAATGCTACCGTCAAACAAAGCAAGATAAGATGCATAAAGGATTAACATCACATGCAATCAATATAAGTGATATGATATGGCCATCATCATCTTGTGCTTGTGATCTCCATCTCCGAAGCACCGTGCTTGTGATCTCCATCTCCGAAGCACCGTCATGATCACCATCGTCACCGGCGCGACACCTTGATCTCCATCGTAGCATCGTTGTCGTCTCGCCAACTTATTGCTTTTACGACTATCGCTGCCGCTTAGTGATAAAGTAAAACTATTACATGGCGATTGCATCTCATACAATAAAGCGGCAACCATATGGCTCCTGCCAGTTGCCGATAACTCGGTTACAAAACATGATCATCTCATACAACACATTACATCACATCATGTCTTGACCATATCACATCACAACATGCCCTGCAAAAACTGTTGGGAATCGTAGCATAATTTAAAATTTTCCTACGCTCACCAAGATGCATCTATGGAGTCTACTAGCAACGAGGGGAAAGGAGTGGATCTACATACCCTTGTCGATCGCGAGCGGAAGCGTTCCAATGAACGTGGATGACGGAGTCGTACTCGCCGTGATCCAAATCACCGATGACCGAGTGCCGAACGGACGGCACCTCCGCGTTCAACACACGTACGGTGCAGCGACGTCTCCTCCTTCTTGATCCAGCAAGGGGGAAGGAGAGGTTGATGGAGATCCAACAGCACGACGGCGTGGTGGTGGATGTAGCGGGTCTCCGGCAGGGCTTCGCCGAGCTTCTGCGAGAGAGAGAGAGGTGTTGCAGGGGAGGAGGGAGGCGCCCAAGGCTTAGATGTTGCTGCCCTCCCTTCCCCCCACTATATATAGGGCCAAGGGAGAGGGGGGGCGCAGCCTTGCCCCTTCCTTCAAGGAAGGGTGCGGCCAGGGGGGAGTCCTTCCCCCCCAAGGCACCTCGGAGGTGCCTTCCCCCTTTAGGACTCTCC
>NW_025283588.1:0-1168 GCF_018294505.1 Triticum aestivum
TTACAAATCTCCTCCACTACAAGAAATCTCGTCCCGAGATTTTAGGAGGTAGAAGGAAACAGTGCGGGGTATTCATCACGCAGGCGATCCTCGCGTTCCCAGGTGGCTTCGTCTTCAGAGTGATTCGACCACTGGACCTTGAGGAACTTGATCGCCTTCTGGCGTGTGCGGCGTTCAGCTTGGTCGAGAATGCGGACCGGATGCTCTTTATAGGAGAGGTCCTGTTGCAATTCGAGCACTTCATGATCCACAGCTCGGATTGGGTCCTTGAAGCAACGGCGGAGTTGTGACACATGGAACACATCGTGAACCTGAGAAAGGTTCGACGGAAGCTCCAGTTGATATGCCACTTTTCCACGCCTTTCCAGAATAGTGAATGGGCCAATATAGCGAGGAGCTAGCTTGCCCTTGATCCCGAAGCGGTGAGCACCCTTCATTGGTGTAACTCGAAGATAGGCCTTTTCGCCAGGTTGATAGACCATGTCTCTATGATGACGGTCATACTGACTCTTCTGACGTGACTGAGCAGTCTTGAGATTCTCGCGAATAATGCGGACTTGTTCTTCGGCATGTTGGATAATATCCGGACCGAAGAGTGGACGTTCCCCAGTTTCTGACCAGTTCAGAGGGGTTCGGCACTTTCGTCCATATAACACTTCGAAGGGGGCCATCTTCAGACTAGCTTGATAGCTATTATTGTAAGAGAACTCAGCATACGGAAGAGATTCCTCCCATTTCTTGCCGAAGGAAATAACACAAGCTCGAAGCATGTCTTCGAGAACTTGGTTGACACGTTCAACTTGCCCTTGTGACTGAGGATGAAAAGCAGTGCTGAAAGACAGATGAGTGCCCATAGCTTCTTGGAAACTTGCCCAGAATCTTGAAGTGAATAAACTGCCACGGTCTGAACTGATAACCAATGGAATACCGTGAAGCGAGACAATTCTGGTCATGTAGAGGTTTGCCAGCTGACTAGCAGTGATCGTTTCCTTGACAGCCAGAAAATGTGCAACTTTAGAAAGTCGGTCAATGACGACAAGAATAGCATCATTGCCTTTCTGCGATTTGGGGAATCCAGTAACGAAGTCCATCTCGACATGGTCCCATTTCCATTCCGGAATAGATATAGGTTGCAGAGTTCCAGCAGGCCTTTGATGTTCTGCTTTGA
>NW_025283589.1:0-1168 GCF_018294505.1 Triticum aestivum
CCGAAGATGAAGATCAAAGGAGCTATATGATATTGGCCATATCATGTCACTACTCTATTTGATTGCATGTGATGTTTATCATGTTTATGCATCTTGTTTGCTTAGAACGACGGTAGTAAATAAGATGATCCCTTACAACAATTTCAAGAAGTGTTCTCCCCTAACTGTGCACCGTTGCTACAGTTCGTCGCTTCTAAGCACCACGTGATGATCGGGTGTGATGGATTCTTACGTTCACATACAACGGGTGTAAGACAGTTTTACACAGCGAAAACACTTAGGGTTAACTTGACGAGCCTAGCATGTGCAGACATGGCCTCGGAACACGGAGACCGAAAGGTCGAGCATGAGTCGTATAGTAGATACGATCAACATGAAGATGTTCACCGATGATGACTAGTCCGTCTCACGTGATGATCGGACACGGCCTAGTTGACTCGGATCATGTGATCACTTAGATGACCAAAGGGATGTCTATCTAAGTGGGAGTTCATAAGATGAACTTAATTATCTTGAACATAGTCAAAAGACTCTTTGCAAATTATGTCGTAGCTCGCGCTTTAGTTCTACTGTATAGTTATGTTCCTAGAGAAAATACAGTTGAAAGTTGACAGTAGCGATTATGCGGACAGTAGAAAGCTTATGTCCTTAATGCACCGCTCAGTGTGCTGAACCCCAAACCTCGTTTGTGGATGTTTCGAACATCGAACATACACGTTTTGATAACTACATGATAGTTCAGTTAAATGGTTTAAGTAGAGGCACCAAAGACGTTTTCGAAACGTCGCGGAACATATGAGATGTTTCGAGGGCTGAAATTAGGATTTCAGGCTCGTGCCCACGTCAAGAGGTTTGAGACCTCCGACGATTTTCTTAGCCTGCAAACTAAGGAGAGAAGCTCAATTGTTGAGCTTGTGCTCAGATTGTCTGAGTACAACAATCACTTGAATCAAGTGGGAGTTGATCTTCCAGATGAAATAGTGATAGTTTCTCCGAAGTCATTACCACCAAGCTGCTAGAGCTTCGTGATGAACTATAACATATCAGGGATAGATATGATGATCCTTGAAATATTCGCGTTGTTTGACACCGCGAAAGTAGAAATCAAGAAGGAGCATCAATTGTTGATGGTTGGTGAAACCACTAGTTTCAAGAAGGGCAAGGGAAC
>NW_025283590.1:0-1168 GCF_018294505.1 Triticum aestivum
ACGAACTCCGTGGTGCGTTTACATGTCAGTCATCAACACACAATTTTGGTCGACTCTGGTCCATTTCGTGCACGATTATTTACCATTTTGGCGACCCAGAGCGATTTCCATGATTGACAATTCCCGGTGTGCGTTTGCGTGTCTGTCCTCAACACTCACAGTTTTGGCCAATTCTGACGCGATTCGAGGACTATTACTCAACATTTAGGGGTCCCGAAGCGATTTCCATAGTTGTTGAACCCCAAAATGCGTTTACGTGTCGGTCATGAACACTCACAGTTGTGGCCGATTCTGGCCCGTTTCGTGGACTATTACTCACTGTTTGGGGTCCCGGTGTGACTTGCGCAATTAACAAACCCCGGGGTGCGTTTACGTGTCGATCATCAACACTCGCAGTTTCGGCCGATTCGGGCTCGTTTTGTGGCACTCGCAGTTTTGGCGGATTCTGGCCCGTTTCATGGACTATTACTCACTGTTTTGGGGTCCCGGAGTGCTTTCCTTGATTAACAAACCCCGGGGTGCGTTTACGTATCGGTCATCAACACTCATGGTTTTTGTCGATTCTGACTCGTTTCGTGGACTATTACTCACCGTTTTGGGGTCCCAAAGAGATTTCCATAGTTGTTGAACCCCAAGGTGCGCTTACATGTATGTCATATCAATCGCAGTTTGGGCCGATTTTTGGCCCATTTCTTGGACTATTACTTAGTTTCGGGGGTCCTGGAGTGATTTCCACAATTTACGAACCCCGTTGTGCGTTTACGTTTCGGTCATCAACACTCAGAATTTTGGCCGATTCTGGTCCGTTTCGTGCACTATTACTCGCCGCTTTGGGGTCCCAGAGCGATTTCCATGCTTGTTGAACTCCAAGGTGCACTTATGTGTCTGTCATCAACATTCATAGTTTTTGCCAATTCTGGCCCGTTTCTTGGACTATTACTCTGTTTTGGCGTCCCGGTGTGATTTCCATGATTGACGAACACCGGGGGTGTGTTTATGTGTCGGTTAGCAACACTCGCATTGTGGGCCGCTTCTGGCCCGTTTCGTCGACTACTACTCACCGTTTTGGGGCCCCAAAGCGATTTCCATGGTTGTTGAACCCCATGGTGCGCTTACGTGTCGATCATCAACGATCGCAGTTTGGGCCGATTTTGGCCCGTTTCTTGCA
>NW_025283591.1:0-1168 GCF_018294505.1 Triticum aestivum
TCCCGCTCAACTACGGAGACGAGTTTTACCACGGTTCAACTGCACCAGTGCCTATTTACCATGGTTTCGACCCCTTTCAGAACACGCTTGCCGCCGCTAGACGCGTGAATAATGAGCAGCGAGCTAAAACTTACCGTAAACGTGCAAAATAATAAAACGTGCTAAACGTACGTCGCGCTCGTGCGTTTTGTTTTGCACGCGGTGCAAAAAAATTAAAAAGGGAATGCAACACGAGGACTTCCCAGGAGGTCACCCATCCTAGTACTACTCTCGCCCAAGCACGCTTAACTTTGGAGTTCTGATGGGATCCGGTGCTTTAGTGCTGGTATGATCGCATCCGATACCCCCGTCTTCGTCCCTTATGCTTGCCCCTCGCAGCTCCACTACACACACGATTGCACATTCCTTTGGCCGCTCCCGCTCAACTACGGAGACGAGTTTTACCACGGTTCAACTGCACCAGTGCCTATTTACCATGGTTTCGACCCCTTTCCGAACACGCTTGCCGCCGCTAGACGCGTGAATAATGAGCAGCGAGCTAAAACTTACCGTAAACGTGCGAAATAATAAAACGTGCTAAACGTACGTCGCGCTCGTGCGTTTTGTTTTGCACGCGGTGCAAAAAAAATTAAAAAGGGAATGCAACACGAGGACTTCCCAGGAGGTCACCCATCCTAGTACTACTCTCGCCCAAGCAAGCTTAACTTCGGAGTTCTGATGGGATCCGGTGCTTTAGTGCTGGTATGATCGCATCCGACATGTTACCCCCGTCTTCGTCCCTTATGCTTGCCCCTCCCAGCTCCACTACACACACGATTGCACATTCCTTTGGCCGCTCCCGCTCAACTACGGAGATGAGTTTTACCACGGTTCAACTGCACCAGTGCCTATTTACCATGGTTTCGACCCCTTTCAGAACACGCTTGCCGCCGCTAGACGCGTGAATAATGAGCAGCGAGCTAAAACTTACCGTAAACGTGCAAAATAATAAAACGTGCTAAACGTACGTCGCGCTCGTGCGTTTTGTTTTGCACGCGGTGCAAAAAAATTAAAAAGGGAATGCAACACGAGGACTTCCCAGGAGGTCACCCATCCTAGTACTACTCTCGCCCAAGCACGCTTAACTTCGGAGTTCTGATGGGATCCGGTGCTTTAGTGCTGGTATGAT
>NW_025283592.1:0-1168 GCF_018294505.1 Triticum aestivum
TAAAGCATGCCGCACTGAACGAGGGAGTAATCATCAGCGCGAGACTGCCAAGCATTCATAATGTCTTGGTTCTCTGGGACGGGAGCGTCACCTAGCGGTCCTTCTAGGACATATTGTTTCCTGGCAGCTATGAGGATGATCCTCAGGTTCTGGACCCAGTCCGTATAGTTGCTGCCATCATCTTTCAGCTTGGTTTTCTCTAGGAACGCGTTGAAGTTCATGTTGACATTAGCGTTGGCCATTGATCTACAAGACATATTTGCAAAGGTTTTAGACTAAGTTCATGATAATAAAGTTCTAATCAAATTATGAACTCCCACTTAGATTAGACATCCCTTTAGTCATCTAAGTGTTACACGATCCGAGTCGACTAGTCCGTGTCCGATCATCACGTGAGACGGACTAGTCATCGTCGGTGAACATTTTCATGTTGATCGTATCTTCCATACGACTCGTGTTCGACCTTTCGGTCTCCGTGTTTCGAGGCCATGTCTGCACATGCTAGGCTCGTCAAGTTAACCCTAAGTGTTTTCGCTGTGTAAAACTGTCTTACACCCGTTGTATGTGAACGTAAGAATCCATCACACCCGATCATCACGTGGTGCTTAGAAACGACGAACTGTAGCAACGATGCACAGTTAGGGGAGAACACTTCTTGAAATTTTATAAGGGATCATCTTATTTACTACCGTCGTCCTAAGTAAACAAGATGCATAATACATAACAAACATCACATGCAATTATATAGTTGTGACATGATATGGCCAATATCATATAGCTCCATTGATCTTCATCTTCGGGGCTCCATGATCATCTTGTCACCGGCTTGACACCATGATCTCCATCATCATGATCTCCATCATCGTGTCTTCATGAAGTTGTCACGCCAACGACTACTTCTACTTCTATGACTAACGTTTAGCAATAAAGTAAAGTAGTTTACATGGCGTTATTCAATGACACGCAGGTCATACAAAAAATAATGACAACTCCTATGGCTCCTGCCGGTTGTCATACTCATCGACATGCAAGTCGTGAATCCTATTACAAAGAACATGATCTCATACATCACAATTCATCATTCATCACAACTTCTGGCCATATCACATCACATGATCAATCGCTGCAAAAACAAGTTAGACGTCCTCTAATTGTTGTTGCATCTTTT
>NW_025283593.1:0-1168 GCF_018294505.1 Triticum aestivum
GGGTTGAAGATGAAGTTCATCATGCGAGAGAACGTCGGAGGAGCGTTGGCGAGGCCAAAAGACATGACGGTGTATTCATATGAACCAAAGCTTGTTCTGAACGCCGTCTTGGGAATATCTTGCTCACGAATACGAATCTGATGATAACCCATACGGAGATCAAGCTTGGAGAATACTTGAGCACCCTTGAGTTGTTCGAACAGCTCATTGATGTTGGGAAGTGGGTATTTGTTCTTGATGGTCTTCTTGTTAACTGGACGGTAATCAACACAAAGTCGACTCGATCCATCCTTCTTCTTCACAAAAAGAACACCACAACCCCACGGAGAAGTACTAGGCCGAATGAGACCCAATCTTTCTTGCTCATCGAGTTGTTTCTTCAACTCCTTCAACTCTTCGGGGCCGAGCTTGTAGGGACGTTTGCACACAGGTTCCGTACCGGGCTCAAGTTCAATAACAAATTCAACCGGCCGGTTTGGAGGCATCCCTGGAAGCTCTTCTGGAAAGACGTCTTGATACTCACAAACAACCGGAATCTGCGAAATAGCATCCAATTCACCCTTCTCATTGAGAGAAAACAACCGGATGGTATTATCCCGAGCGGCAAAGACAATGACATCCTTAGACGAATGAGTCAATTGAATCTGCCTGGCAGCACAGTCAAGATGTGCCTTGTGCTTAGAAAGCCAATCCATTCCGAGAATAAGATCAATATCCGAGTTACCGAGAACAATTGGGGAAGAAAAGAACTTGTAGTCACCCAATGTGATAGTAACCTCAGGGACGCAGGTGTTAGCTGTCATCTGCTTGCCCGGTGACACAATTTGCAAGGAACTTTGCAGATACTGATAATCACACTCATACTTTGATGCAAAAGGTTTGGAAATGAAGCAATGCGATGCACCTGTGTCAAAAAGAACTTTTGCAGGAACATCGTTAACAGGAAGGTTACCCATAATGACGTCTGAAGAATCCTCAGCCTGAGCTGCATTCACCATATTGACCTTGGCGTGCTTGGGATTATGCTTGACCACAGCTGTACTTGCTGATCTGACAGGAGGAGGAGGAGGAAGACGCCTCTGGTTGGTACACTTGTTGGCATAGTGACCCTTCTGTTGGCACTTGTTGCACGTGACCTCTGAAAGCGGACGGTGATACGGAGCACTCG
>NW_025283594.1:0-1168 GCF_018294505.1 Triticum aestivum
CCTTATTCTAGCTATTCTAAAGAAGAACAATGTTGATGTTTCTAGAAAGTCATCTTGATCCTCGAATTAAAGGAACGAATCTGGATAACAAAACAGTTGACCAAGAATTCTGGTTACCATGACAGTGATAGTGTGAACTCTGAGCCTTCTCATGAGTTCCTGCTGTTCTCCTGGGCCGGGCGCCCTCCATCTCAGAGGAAGGCCAGAGCTTGAAGATTCTGCAAAGTTCAGTGTTGTAGCTGCGGCCTGTACCAGGTTTACGTATTTCGTTGCTGTGTAGTTCATTCCAGTTTATGAACAAATGTCAGTCAAAACCTAGCCTGGGTATTAATTCCAGGTTTATGAACATTAATGTTAGTTTACAGAACCCAGAGGATATGATTCATCACCTTACCCTATCTGCTTGCATGTTCTGGAACACTCACTATGGAGGTACAAACATCTCTACTCCTAATGTCTGAGTTGGTGAATAACCTCTATGGTTTATTTTCGGCTGGCTTTTTTTCGTCCGGTTTTTCTTCGTCCCACCTCCCACCACCCCCACCCACCGGTTTTCTTCTTTTCTTATCTGGACGGCAATACCCAACGTATTTATGGTAATCAATCACAATTAATCCACATATGATAAGGCTATAAACTCAGAAATCTCAAATATGATAATTATAGTAACAAATTAATCAAGGTATGGTAAGGCCATAACTCAGGAAATTTCAAATATGGTAATTATATGGTAATAAATTTAAATTACCCCAAAGACTATCAATCCAGGTATAGTAAGACCATAACTCAGGAAATTTCGAATATGGTAATTATATGGTAATAAATTTAAATTACCCCAAATGCTATCTCTACTCCTAATGATGGAGTATCTTTGCCATTTAGTTTCGTAACCTATCGATCGAGCGAAATCCCCCGGCCCACCCCACGTCCTTGGTTTCGTTCCATACCCCCACCACCGAAGATCCTCCCCATCCCCGTCATAATCTTTCATTCCAAAAATCTTAACTTTCCTTGCCTAGCTAGGGACCTAGGCCCACACACATTCCAAATCACAAAACACTCTACTCCCTCCGTTCCTAAATATTTGTCTTTCTAGAGATTTCAACAAGTGACTACATACGGAGCAAAATGAGTGAATCTACACTCTAAAATATGTCTATATACATCC
>NW_025283595.1:0-1168 GCF_018294505.1 Triticum aestivum
GCATTTACGTGTCGGTCATCCACACTCACAGTTTTGGCCGATTCTGGCCCGTTTCTTGGACTATTACTCTGTTTTTGGGTCTCGGCGTGATTTCCATGATTGACGAACACCGGGGTGCATTTATCTGTCGCTCATCAACAATCGCAGTTTTGGCCGATTCTGGCCCATTTCGTGGAGTATTACGCACTGTTTTGGGGTATCGAAGTGATTTCAACAATTAACTAACCGCGGGGTGCGTTTACGTTTCGGTCATCAACACTTACATTTTTGTCCGATTCTTGCCTTTTTTGTATACTATTACTCGCTGTTTTGGGGTCCCGGAGTGATTTCCACGATTAATGAACCCCGGCGTGCGTTTACGTGTCGGTCATCAACACTCACAGTTTTGGCCGATTTTGGCCCGTTTCGTGGACTATTGCTCACTTTTTTGGGGCCCCGGAGTGATTTCCATGATTAAGGAACCCTTGGGTGCGCTTACGGGTTGGTTATCAACACTCGCGGTTTTTGTTGATTCTGACCCGTTTCGTGGACTGTTACTCACCGTTTTGGGGCCCCAAAGCGATTTCCATCGTTATTGAACCCCAAGGTGCGCTTAAGTGTAAGTCATCAACAATCGCAGTTTGGGCCGATTCTGGCCCGTTTCTTGGACTATTACTTAGTTATGGGGTCCCGTAATGTCCCCGGGTTGTGTTTACGTGTCGGTCAGCAACACTCACAATTTTGGCCAATTCTAACGTGTTTTGTGGACTATTACTCACTGTTTTCAGGTCCCGAAGTGATTTCCATAGTTGTTGAACCCCAAGGCGCGCTTACGTGTCGGTCATCAATACTCATAGTTTTGGCTGATTCTGGCCCGTATCATGGACTATTACTCTCTTTTTTGGGCCCCCGGAGTGATTTCCACGATTAACGAACCACGGGGTGCATTTACGTGTCGGTCATCCACGCTCACAGTTTTGGCCGATTCTGGCCCGTTTCTTGGACTATTACTCTGTTTTTGGGTCTCGGCGTGATTTCCATGATTGACGAACACCGGGGTGCATTTATGTGTCGCTCATCAACAATCGCAGTTTTGGCCGATTCTGGCCCATTTCGTGGAGTATTACGCACTGTTTTGGGGTATCGAAGTGATTTCAACAATTAACTAACCGCGGGGTGCGTTTACGTT
>NW_025283596.1:0-1168 GCF_018294505.1 Triticum aestivum
CGAAGTGATTTCCATGCTTGTTGAAAAACAAGGTGCGCTTACGTGTTGGTCATCGACACTGACAGTTTTGGCCGATTCTGGCCCGTTTTGTGGACTATTACTAACTGTTTTGGGGTCCCAGAGTGACTTCCACGATTAACGAACCCCGGGGTGCATTTACGTGTCGGTCATCGACACTCGCGGTTTTTGTCGATTCTGACCCGTTTCGTGGACTATTACTCATCGTTTGGGGGTCCCAAAGTGATTTCCATGCTTGCTGAACAACAAGGTGCGATTATGTGTAGGTCATCAACATTGACAGTTTTGGCCGGTTCTGGCCCGTTTCGTGGACTATCACTCACTATTTTGGGGTCTCGCAGTGACTTCCATGATTAACGAACCCTGGGGTGTGTTTACGTGTCGGTCATCCACACTCGCAGTTTTGGCCGATTCTGGCCCATTTTAAGGACTATTACTCACTATTTCGGTGTCCCTGAGTGATTTCAATGATTAACGAACCCTAGGGTGCGTTTACGTGTCGGTCATCAACACTCGCAGTCTTTGTCGATTCTGACCCGTTTCGTGGACTACCACTCACCGTTTTGGGGACACAAAGTGATTTCCACGATTAACGAACCATGGGGTGCGTTTACGTGTCGGTCATCAAAACTCGCGGTTTTTGTCGAATCTGACCCGTTTCGTAGACTATTACTCACCGTTTTGGGGTCCCGAAGTGATATCCATGCTTGTTGAAAAACAAGGTGCGCTTACGTGTTGGTCATCGACACTAACAGTTTTGGCCGATTCTGGCCCGTTTTGTGGACTATTACTAACTGTTTTGGGGTCCCGGAGTGACTTCCACGATTAACGAACCCCGGGGTGCATTTACGTGTCGGTCATCGACACTCGCGGTTTTTGTCGATTCTGACCCGTTTCGTGGACTATTACTCATCGTTTGGGGGTCCCAAAGTGATTTCCATGCTTGCTGAACAACAAGGTGCGCTTATGTGTAGGTCATCAACATTGACAGTTTTGGCCGGTTCTGGCCCGTTTCGTGGACTATCACTCACTATTTTGGGGTCTCGCAGTGACTTCCATGATTAACGAACCCTGGGGTGTGTTTACGTGTCGGTCATCCACACTCGCAGTTTTGGCCGATTCTGGCCCATTTTAAGGACTATTACTCACT
>NW_025283597.1:0-1168 GCF_018294505.1 Triticum aestivum
TTTTTGCTTTTAATGTTTTGAACAAAATTCTAATTACTTATTTATTTTCTTTTATGATAATTCTTTTTGCTATTAAAGTTTGTAAAAAAATTCTAATTACTTATTTATTTTCTTTTATGATAATTCTTTTTGCTATTAAAGTTTGTAATAAAATTCTATATAATTTTAGTTTCAGTAATACTAGAGGTTTATAAAAGCTTTTTAGTTGATTCCTTTAGTACCAGTTCTAAGGCTGTTACAAAGGCATTTTATTTGGTACAGGTTTTAAGGCTGGGGCCCCACGAGCACCTTTTAGTACCGGTTCGTGGCATGAACCGGTAAAAGAGTTTTTTAGTTGATTCTTTCTGCAACTTTTTTTTAGTCCCACCTCGCCCAGCGAGAGGCACTCGTAGCGGTTTATAAGCCCTGAGTGTAGAGCCGATGAAGGGAGAAGCGCAGTGCTCACCTGCACGTTGGCCTGAAGCAAAGCAACGTGCAGGTGAGCATTGCGCCTCTCTTTTATTTTGGCACTAACAGAAAGTTTATAATTCTTCTAAAACTAAAAGCAAAAAAGAATTAAAAAATAAAGCAAAAAACAAAAGAAAATAAATAATGCAGAAAACAAAACAAAAAAAACTGAAAATAAAAATAAAAATAGCAACAATAAGTATTTTGTTGTAAGTAGAAATAAAATAAATAAAGCAAGAAGGAAAACAAAAAAACAAAAAAGTGTTTGAAATTTGGGAACTAATGGCACTAACAGAAAGTTTATAATTTTCTAAAACTAAAAGCAAAAAGTATTAAAAAATAAAGCAAAAAACAAAAGCAAATAAATAATGCAGAAAACAAAACAAAAAAACTGGAAAAATAATAAAAATAGCAACAATAAGTAAAGAAAACAAAAAGATAAAAAAAGTGCCTCCTACTGGCCCCCACGGCCTGAATACGACTAGAAACCCAGCAATGGGCCAGGATTCAGGCCCGTAGTAAGCCTAGTAGGGCCACAAGCACATAGAGACAGATTAGGCCCGAAAGCCTGCTTTAGAGAGGAGCTCGAGGAGCAGCGCAGCAGCGTGGCGGCGTTGGAGAGATAGGTGCGTCGCACCTTATAAACAAGTGCGTCTCTCTCTCTCAGCTAGCAAGGTGGGACTAAACTCCCACCACCACGCCATTGTGCAAGGCCCATTGG
>NW_025283598.1:0-1168 GCF_018294505.1 Triticum aestivum
CCACAAGACTCGATCGCCTCCGCTTGATTCTCGCACTGCATGATGTTTGAGAAACGGATGACCGAGACACAGTCTTTCAGAAACAATCACTCTCTACTCTGGATGGACCGGTACACCTACTTTCCCCTACATCTGCTAGTCCACCTCTTCAAGAGATCCTGTAACCTACTCAGCTATGCTAGAGCCCATAATAGCTTGTGGCTGCACACGGAAGTTTCTAGCATGAATAATCTTATGATCCCTTTGAGCCTGGGTGGCGGACCTTATACATACAGACAACACTGGGTTCTCCAGGTGTCTCAATCCACCCAGATGTGAGTTTTAGTTGCCACCTTAAGTTGAACCATTATTAAACACTCACATCTGTCATGAATATCTCTCAAACCCAATCCACGTCTACGCATAGCATGGCGATATAATAGCAACGTAGAGGTAACTCCCAAGGGTTTGATAAGAAAACAGGGCAATAGGTACTACCTCAACTACTTCCCAATACCCACAGTTTATTTAGATCCTATTCATGCAATGTGTTTGAGGGAAATAGATCTAATGCACTAAAAACTGGGTATGAACGGGATATGATCAAAGTGTTACTTGCCTTGCTGATGATCCGCAAAAGCTAACGAGTCGAAGTAACAAGCGGCACACTCCGGGTACTCTATCGCAAACAAACAGGCATACAATCAGTACTCAACTAATGCACAGGTAAAACTCGAATGAAAGATCCAACCAGAAAGTTCAACTTAAGAACTCCGGTTTGCAAAAAGAATCAACTCGAAAGAAGCAACGAAAGTCAAACGGCGAAAGAAAGAAACTTCGTTTGCTAATCTGGATCTAGGTCAAATTTTACTGTAGCAAAACTTGTTTGAGTAGATTAAACGGAAAGAGAATTTCGAGATGAAACTCTAGGCGCTTGAATCACCTGATTCCGATAAACGAGCGAAAAGTTAAACAGAAACGAAGATTCGATCAGAAATCGAATCTGAGAAAATAACGAGAAAATCCGCCGAAAAAGAAAAACGGACGAACGGTTAAATAACGGACGCTCGTTAACAGAGAAAAACCGATCAACGCGTTCGTTAAAACGAACGGTTCAGTGAACGCTCGTGAAATAAGAAAACCGAAAAAAAACCGATCTAGGGTTTTTTTTTAACTAAGGGTTTTTAAA
>NW_025283599.1:0-1168 GCF_018294505.1 Triticum aestivum
CTTCTGCTTCGTTGTAGATTTCGACTCGAGGAGCATTGTGGAGAAGATCACTCGGCAAGACTGCTTCGGCTCCATAGACCAAGAAGAATGGAGTTCTTCCGGTCGACCGGTTGGGCGTGGTCCGCAGTCCCCAGAGTACAGATGGAAGTTCGTCGACCCAAGCTCCAGCCGCGTGTTTGAGATCACGCATCAGTCGCGGCTTCAGTCCCTTGAGAATCAGTCCATTAGCTCGCTCTGCTTGTCCATTCGACTGCGGATGGGCGACTGATGCGTAGTCGACCCGTGTGCCCTGGGAGTTGCAGAAAGCTCTGAATTCCTCTGAGTCAAAGTTCGACCCATTATCCGTTATGATGCTGTGCGGGACTCCATATCTGAATATTAGTTCCCTGATGAAGCTAACAGCAGTACCGGTGTCAAGGCTCTTGATTGGTTTAGCCTCGATCCACTTGGTGAACTTGTCGACTGCCACCAGTACATGCGTGAAGCCACTTCGTCCTGTTCTCAAAGGACCGATCATGTCCAGCCCCCAAACTGCAAAAGGCCAGATGAGTGGGATGGTCTTCAAAGCTGACGCAGGCTTGTGCGACATATTCGAGTAGAACTGACATCCCTCGCACTTATCCACTATCTCCTTTGCCATCTTATTCGCCTTGGGCCAGTAAAATCCGGCTCGGTATGCTTTGGCCACGATGGTCCGAGAGGACGCATGATGACCGCAGGTCCCCGAGTGAATATCATTGAGGATGAGTCGACCTTCTTCTGGTGTTATGCACTTCTGACCAACTCCAGTCGCGCTTTCTCTGTATAATTGTCCTTTGATTACGGTAAAGGCTTTAGATCGACGGACGATCTGTCGAGCCTCTTCCTCATCCTCCGGAAGCTCTTTCCTCAAGATATATGCGACATACGGAATCGTCCAGTCGGGAATGACCACCAAAACCTCCATGATCAAGTCGACCACCGCTGGGACTTCAACTTCAGTCGGATCTGTGGCACTCTTGGGCTGCGGAGTTTCTTCGGTGAAAGGATCTTCTTTGACTGACGGAGTATGTATATGCTCCAAGAACACACCACTCGGAATGGCTTCTCTCTTGGAACCTATCTTTGCTAGATCATCAGCTGCTTGATTTTTCAGTCGGGGTATATGATGGAGCTCCAACCCCTCGAA
>NW_025283600.1:0-1168 GCF_018294505.1 Triticum aestivum
AAGTTGGATAAGCCATAGTTATTCTGTAGGATAGCATTTTGAATAGTGCCCATGTTGTCATTTGACTCCATTGAAACATCTTTGTTTTCAGATGGAACCCGCGAGGCAGGTCGTGCGCCACACTGCGGCCATTGGTGCCTCAGGATCACCTGCTGTGCTAGCTGATATGATGACCTATCTGGGTTATCGCTGGCACCCTGAGTACACCGTCTACGAGGAGTACCAGGACTTTAACCAGGAGCAGTACCGTGCCATCGTCCACCTCTACACTCGGGAGTATGAGTCCACTACCGTGCTGCACACCGCTCATGGTGTTGGAGTGACCATCGAGATGGCAGTCCACGATGCGGCTCATGCTGCTCTGACACGTCTTCGTGGAGAGTATCAGGCATTGGACACTTCCCCTTTCAGGCACATTCCTATCGCATCTGACGTTGGTGCGGAGGGATACTACACTGCCGCCTACTCCACCGTCACCCGAGAGCCTTTCCATCATCAGCGCCTGGTTCTGCATGCTGATGGGCTGGACCGAGCTAACAGAGCTCTTCGCCACGAGTTGTACACCACTCGTCAGCACCTTTACAGGGCTCTGACGCGGTTGCACCCCTTTGTCCGGTCTGGACAGCTGCCGCGTTCTGCGATCTACCCAGCCAGGACCGTGATGCCCCACGGTGTCGGATGGCCAGAGGTGGGAGGCTACTCTCCCGCACTTGGTCCTCTTCTACCACCTGAGCGTCGGGTTCTACACCAGAGTATCCGCGGCCCCCAGGCCACTGACGTGGAGGACTATCCGTTGCCTCACTACCAGCTGTCAGGTTACAGCTACCTTCACAGTACCTCCTGGGACTGATGTAGTCTTGTTCATTAGTCTTAGATGCACTCGCGAGCCTGCGTGCCGCCTATGATGACTTAGTCTATGTACGGAACTCTGTGTACTGAACTCTATGTCCGACCCCTTTTGTAAGTTATGCCGACTATCTATGTGGTATCTGTCGTGCTCCTTTCATTATGCATGTTTCATCATGAATGACTCTTGTCTATGCAAATTTCTCAATACTGAACTACCCCTGTTATATATTAGCAGGATGGTTAGACCAGCTGGTCGTGGTCGTGGTGGCAACTTCCCACCACCGCCTGAGTACATGGCTGGTATGATCCAACAGCTTGA
>NW_025283601.1:0-1168 GCF_018294505.1 Triticum aestivum
GAGCGTTGAGTTGTGGACGAAACAATCTGATGCTGCAGCAGAATCCGAGTCAAACTACAAGTCCAAAGGTGTTACATCACCTCCACTTGGGCCCATTGCCCTTGTACGACCTAGATTTAGTTTTAGGCTGCCTTGGGACGTCCTCCCACCTCCTTGGCCGCCACCCCTTGCTCCTATATAAGTAGATCCATCTAGTAGCTTTTGCTTGGGATTTGTTTAGTTAAAAGTTAGCCATTGCAACTTCGTGTACTTCGTTTGTGTCCAACGACCAGACCAAGACCGCTTACGGATCCCCACCTTTATCAATACTTCATATATACTCGCAATATTCAGATTGCTTTTATCATATTCTTGCTTGTTCTTCGATTGCTTGCAGGAATAGACCTTCGTGGTCAGGTTGATTGTGCTCCGGCATGGTCAATAACCTCTCGGAGTTGGTTTAGCGATTGCTAAGGCGCAACGTCGTGCACGTTTGTAGTCGGATCGTCAAAGTCGTCTCCACCAAATCGATAGCTATCATCTCATCGAAAGATCGGGACACCTTTGCCTCTATCAGAAGTATCAACAGCAGCACCAACAGTTTGGCCAAACGCAAGAGGAACACGGCTTGCTCGGCGGAGGTCTGCTTCGCGACGTGGAGGTAGTTGTTGTTGTTGTTGTTGGAGAGGTGCGTTAGGTGCAGCGGGTGGTGGTGGTGGAAGACGCGCGAGCAATTCATTAAACTTGTTATCGAGCTTTGTTTCGAACGTCTTCTCAAGGCCAGTGATCTTCTCCATGGCCTCTTCAAAATTGTTCAGCACATCTTGCACCTGTTCAGTCATCATTTGCTGAAACTTATCATGAAGCTCCTTGTTCGATAAATTCTCCCAGTCAATCTCGTCGGCTTGTGATCCTGGCATGGTTAGCAGCAATAGAAACACACAAGAATATGATCCTACAGACTACTAAGAAGTGGTGGTGGTGTATCACAAATCCGTCAAGCAAATCTCAAATTCTTACCAGTTCTTACCCAGCAGCAGGCGATGATCGGCAACCGTTGTAGTCAAAAACTCTCAAAGCTTGGATAGAGCGATTACCAGGGAGAGTCAAACACACGACGTAGATGTATGTGGAGCTGGGAAGGCTTATAGTATGGTAGCAAAAAGGGTCAGCAATAATCAATTCAGAG
>NW_025283602.1:0-1168 GCF_018294505.1 Triticum aestivum
AAAAAATATGAACTGAACTTGACAAAATAAATAAAAAATCAGAACCGTTCTATGGCTGGCCATCGATCGCCATATAGGGCAAGGTAATTAGGCATACACGTACAAGAAAGCAAACAAGATTGATTAATACTTCAGTTTAACTTCAAGTGGTTGAGTTAGGACTTAGGAGGGTTTAGTAAGCAATAAAAAATACATCAGCTTAACATCAAGACCTTATACGTACCCTGTGACAGAAATCAAAAGAATATAAATTGATCTTTCATTCAGTGGCACAAAGTAGAGAGCAGCATGTGGAACCTCTGTACAGGAAGTAAAATTACCTGAACGCCAATCTTTATCTAACAGTTCTCAATTCTGTAAACTCCATCATACTGCACACCTGATTCAGGAGCATATGAGCAACGCTTCTATTTGTGGGACCTTTATAAGATAGTGTAGTCGAATGTAAGTCCACAAACAAGATAGTGCAGAATAATAGATGGCCTCCATATATGCTAAAAATATTGTAACAATGAAAAGCAAATCATGGAAAACAATAACAGGCATCGTTAACACAGTTGAGCTAACAGCATGATGCCTTCATATCATCCACTCATCAAATGCTGATATTTGAGGAAATATTTATGGCAAGAAGAACATACGACACAACCCTTACAGGATAAATACGTCCAGAGCAATCTAGATTTGATTGGATGAGATGAGATGTGCACGGGGGGTATGAAGCTCACCACGCCAACGTGAGGGGGCAGGGTAGGAAGAAGCAGAGCCATGAGGGAGGGAGGGAGGGCTCGTGCGTTCGGTCGTCCAGCTGCTGCCGCAGCTGCAGGTCATGCGTCCAGATCCGGGGCAGTCATCCCGCACACAAAATAAAAGAAACCAAGGAAGGAATCACGAGCAGGGGGAGATGATGAATCCGAGGAAGAACGTCCGCAGGTACACACTCACCATAGCCGTCACCGGAGATCCGCGGTCGCCGGCGCGCGTCCTTGAAGGTTGAGGCGTCGTCCTTGAGGGTAGGGTTTGGGGCGTCTCCGTCCGTCCATGGCTTCTGCCGGGCCGGGTCGGACCTCCATGGCCGACCTCCCTCGAGGACGGACGCGGATCAGGTCGATGACGGCGCGCTGATGCCGCCGTGGATCTGGGCGCTCCCTCTTCCTTCCCTTCCCTT